>NC_090754.1:82167895-82185395 GCF_036898095.1 Palaemon carinicauda
CACACACACACACACAAGTAAAATACAAAGAAAACAAAAATGATTGAAAAACTATTTACTAAAACCGTACATTGTGTGAACGCAATAAGATGTAGGCCTACTGTAAGTGCTCAGTAAATTTACCTGTGTAATAACGCCTCAGAGTAGGCATATATATATATATATATATATATATATATATATATATATATATATATATATATATATATATATATATATATATATATATATATATATATATATACAAGTGTGTATGTTGTGTATGTGTGTATATATGTTTGTATGATTTTCGTTTATTCAAATAGGCCACAAATACCTTGTAATAGTTGCTCTCTATTCTTTTTATAGAGAGTACTGCTGCTTGTCCAAGGACTCGAACCTTAGAGACAAGTAGAAATAAAGGTAGACGGTTGACTTATACCATTCAGTGATAACGATAAGAGGTTTATTTCCCATATTCCTTTTTTCTCAGTTATCACGTGGTTAGTAATAAGTTTAATTTTATTTAGGACCACCATTATGGGCTTGTTGGTATATTAAGAGATAGCATATTTTCAGCAGACGTGTTCGTAATCAATCATTATCAAGAACTTTCCAGTTACAATTCATTATGGTCTTTGAAATTGATGTTATTTAGGATGTAACCAAGTTATTACTTTATATTTCAGGAATAGACCAGTACCTTCAATGTAGCTGTAATTATGCTTACTATGGGTTTACAAACCTCAGTTGATATGTTATTGTACGTTTACACTTTAAAAAAAAGAAAAAAATTAATCGGAAATTATATTTAGAAATATAGGGTTCTCGGCCGTATTTCAGGAATACAGGCGACCGTAATTTTGACCCTACTTCGTTATTATCTTTTACTGGTTGGTGACCGTATTATCCCTCCTTAAGGTCAATATATCTGTTTTTAAAACGGTAAATGCCTGGCAACATTTATTCCAGAAATTTTTACCCTTTTTTTTTTTTTATTTGGCAACAAATTCTTAATAGTGTACAGTCAAATCTGAACGTCTCGATTCTGATTGTTTTCAATACTAGCATTGACCCACCTTCCAGTTGATGAATTATACATCAAAGTATTTCAGATTCAAGATTTGAGGTTTTCTTGTAATGCATACTGCAGACAATATCTGGCTTATATTCCAGGCTGCCTTTGACAAACCTTTCAAGCCATTAACGGAAAATTTAAGCTGGTGGGGTAAGAAACCTGGGCTAGTAACTTGAGATTTGCTCTGAAGAAATGGTTTCCTCAAATTCTTGCTTTTAATGTTTTATTGGAGGCCAAAGTCCTTAGCTGTGCTCTGTTTTTTAATCATTCTCAGAGGTTAGAAAACACAACGTCCAAGGGAACTGTACAAGTCGTTGTAGCCCCTTTCTTACACTAACTGAAAGTGCAAAATATTTTAAAAATTTTATATGGGAAAATTTATTTCAATGTTACTAATCTTAAAATATTGTATTTTTCCTTGTTTCCTTTCCTTACTGGGCTATTTTCCCTGTTGGAGCCCCTGGGCTTATAGCATCCTACATTTCCAACTAAGGTTGTAGCTCAGGAAGTAATAATAATAATAATTATAATAATAATAATAATAATAATGATAATAATAATAATCTCCGCATGTGGAATTACACGTTTTCCAGGTGAGGTCCACTATTTTCTGCAAAAGGGAGAAATGTGAAGTTTTTAGTTGCTTGAGCTGACGTCGATATAAAATCGAATCCTCTACAGTACACCAAAGAGGATAGTGGAAATACATAGTTGTTCTGAAAATCCCTGGTCTTTAACTTGGTATAAGCATGCGAAGCTCTTTTTTTTCAGCACATTTTTGTCGATCTCTATAGTGTATGAACTGTTTGATATTATATCCAGGAAGTTCGTTGACAGCTATTGTTCGATAGTGTAAGAATAGTATGATAACATATCTAGCAAGTTCGTTGGCAATTATGTATTTCTTAGGTGGTTTTTAGCTTCCTCAAATCTAGGAGAGTCTCTTATATGTCAGGTTCTTGTGATTTAGTTCATACTCAATTTATCTGACAATGCATAATATTCAGCCTGAATTCCTCCGTCTTCATAGATAATTTTTCAGTAGATACTGTTTCGGGCCACCTTTCCGAGGTCCTTATCATTATAAGGGTGAGCTATTTGGCTCCTGAAAAGAACAGCTCAGTTACTCACGTGGCTTCCAAAGAAGAATGCTAGCCGGGAAATGGCTGGTAATGACTCAGCAGGTAGACCTATAGTCTCCCCCAGAACCCACATCCTTAGCTTGAGCACGCTTGAACCCCTGTTCAGCAGATTGCCAGGCAGGGATGTTTCCAATAGGCTACCACAATAGGTTAATAACACAAGGAACCATTTCAAGGATCGTTTCATATTGAGAGAACATACTATCAACTACTTCCAGGTTTTGTTACTTGACACTAATGAGTCACTAGAGACCTTTATTGACTTCTAGGTTCTGTTACTTGACACAAATGAGTCTCTAGAGACCTTTATTGACTTCTAGCTTCTGTTACTTGACACAAATGAGTCTCTAGAGACCTTTATTGACTTCTAGGTTCTGTTACTTGACACAAATGAGTCTCTAGAGATTATTTTTTATCGATGATTAGACATAACAATAGTTCATGAAGGGAATATCAATACGTAATACAAATTTGCTACTGCTGTTAGAGCGACCTGCACTGAGGGTGTCGGCCACGATCTCTTACACTAAGTAGCCCGTAAGTAGGAGACATATTTTGTTTTCAGGATACAGTAAAATTATCAGAAGAATAATTCGAAAAAATCAGGCAGAACCTTATTAAAAGCTTCTGGAAATTCCATGTGGAGTGAATGAACATTATTCCAGATATAGCCGCTGGAATTCCTGAATAGACTAAATGATTGATTGGGAAGATCATAATGGTCTTCAATGGATGAATTTAATCTCTTTACTTTATCTTTACCCATTATGAAACCCGTCACTTTAGAATTCCATTTGGAATGCTGTTCAGACCACTGGAATATCTTGTCCAAAAATTTATCCATGGAGAGAGTTTTGTGGGAAGGAACTACATCCTTATCGTTGTTCTGATTCTGTCCTTTGCCCGACTCAAAGATAAGGAAATTGGTGTATTTATCATAGCTGTTGATAAGGCCATTCCTTTGGACGTCCCAAGTGGTAGATACATCACGGTCCTTAAACGTGCAATGTAGAGTTTCGTTCTCACTAATTTGACCGCTTTCGCTGGATTTGAATTCCAGTTGACCTGTTCCGGATCCTTTTGTAGTAGACAACGTGATCAGAGTTGTATTCATCTGTAATAACTTACTGTTTATCTCCTTTGTCCACTGCGCTTTTGACATGTCTCCGGTCAATTCAACGTTGTAATAGGTAGGGACAATTAGAGTAATGTTATGTGATGTCACATTAAACTTCTCTATAGTGTAGGCTGAAACGCTAGCATTCTTGCCAGCAACTTTCCACAAAGAATATCGAAATCGGTTCCAGTTTCCAAAGGCCGAGCCGTTGAAGGAACCTGTCTCGTTCGAACGTATGTCGTAAAAGGAAGTATCTGAGTTTTCATGCAACGTTTCAGTGTCAAAATGAGTCCTCAAATTTTGCCAGTCCTGGTGAAAAGATAAAAAAATAGATGTTAGTAACGTAAAGAATTTGTATTTCAAGAATTGGATATAACAGACAATTATTTGTTGTGTGTTGTGTAGACACCAGCTTGGTGAGAAGATAAGAAATAAATGTTAGTAACAAAAAATGTGTAATTCAAGAATTGGATTTTATGAAACCGAAAAAATTACCTGTAGTGTGTCGTAGACACTAGCTTGATGAAAAGATAAAAAAATTATGTTAAACAAAAAAAAAATTATTCAAGAATGGGTTTTACAAAACAGAAAATTACCTGTAGGGTGTTGTAGAGACACCAGTAAGATTCTCGATGATCTTTTCAATCAACGATATACCCTATTTATTGCATCGACAAATTACGTAACAATATAAGCAAAGTAAGATTATAAAGAGCCTTATTCCTTGAGAAGAGTTAAAACAACTGGTGCCTTATTAAATGTCATTTCATTCAAATGAGAGACTGAAAAATTCATTTTACAAATTGAGTCATGTAAGTTCTCCCTCCGTTTAAAACCAAATTTCGTGGCGTCGTTTCTTCGTTACCAAGTGGATAGAATAGTTTTTCTCTAATAAGTATCTCGTCAGCAAAATAAATAAACTAGTTTATTTAATTTGTATGAGAAACATAACCAACAAGGCAAAGAAATCTACGATTTAAGAGAAAGAGTTATGGATATATAGCACTGCCAAACGTTGCTATGAAATGAGCACCATTCGGAATAAGAGACTAAAATTCATTTAACAGTTATAATGAAAAATTAATTAAAATTTGACTAGCATTACTAACACATGCATGAAGGTATTCAAGGTCTTTCTAGTACCTTACCTCAAAGTATAGATTGGCTTCGTCATGCTGAGGATAGGGTTTGTAATCTGTGAATAAAAAAAGATATTATGAATCCTAGAATCTGAGGTTGCCATTGGGTAATATAATTACAAGGAAGAATGTAATGTAAATGTTGAATAGCATGCGTAATATACAAGAAATACTATATGACCTTGCGTAAAATAAATAAATATTGTATATATACAGTATATACAGTATATATATATATATATATATATATATATATATATATATATATATATATATATATATATATATATATATATATTATATGTATATTATATATATGTATATATATATATGTATATATACAGTATATATATATATATATATATATATATATATATATATATATATATATATATATATCATCTCCTCTTACGCTTATATGCGAAATGGGCCTCGGCTAGATTTCGCTAGTCGTGTCTATCTTGAGCTTCTAATTATGCATTTCTCCGTGCACCATACCCTACTCCTAGTTTCATAGCCCTCAGCCACGTAGGCCTGGATATTTCAACTCTTCCAGTGCCTTGTGGAGCCCAGTTAAATGTTTGATGTATGCATACACGCACTCATATATATGTATATGGGTGTATATATATATATATATATATATATATATATATATATATATATATATATATATATATATATATATATATATATATATATATGTATGTGTGTATATATTGGATTAACAGAACTATTGAAAAATATATGCGAACTTTCTTGACAAATGCTCCTGACTCAAGACTTAATATCAGCTTGTAATTTTATTTTCATTTGCCCACATGATTTGAGGTTCTTTCAAATAGTTTTATTCTTCAGATGATCAGAGATCAATGATATCTATTCTCTCTGGTTTAAAGTTTCTCAAATTTCATTATAAGTTGGATGATTACTTTCCAAACTCCAAGTATTTCTAAATTCAAGTATTCCAAGCATTTTTTTTACTGTAGCTAGTTATTACTGCTGGAGTACAGACTGAAAAGAATTGGCAAAAGTGAACGATATATCTAAGCCTTTTATCTTAACAAGGGTTCTGGTGGCCTGGTGGTAGCATTCTTGCCTTGTGATTGCCAGACTGGGGTTTGAGTCCCGTTCACACTCGTTAGTTCCTTTGGTCGGTGCAACCTCACCATCCTTGTGAGCTAAGGATGGGGAGTTTGCGGGAGCCTATAGTTCTATCTGCTGAATCATCAGCAGCCAGTGCCTGGTCCTCCTGGGTCCTAGTTTGGGTGGAGAGGGGTCTTGAACGCCGATCATATGTGATATTGTCAGTCTCTAGGGCATTGTCCTGTTTAATAGAGCAGTGTCACTGTCCCTTACCTCTGCCATTTATGATTGGCCTTTAAGAGAATTGCACTATTGGGATATATTCTAATACATTTTGAATATCATGGGCACAATACTTCCACGTTTTCCCCTTGCAATCTCTCTATGATTATTGTGTTATTTGCATCGTTTCCTTTTAAGATAATCTTATAATTGTTGGAGCAAAGGTTTTTTTTATGTTGACCAGGCTGACATGAGTCTTTTTATTATTTATATATGACATATCTGTTTTTGACATTGTTAATAGTTTATATAGGACTTATCTGTTTTGACGTTGTTACTGTTTTTAGAATGATTTATTGTTAATTTATTCTCATCATTTATTTATTTCCTCATTTCCTTTCCTTACTGGGCTATTTTTCCCTGTTGGAGCCCTTGGGCTTATAGCATCTTGCTTTTCCAACTAGGGTTGTAGCTTGGCTAGTAATAATAATAATAATAATAATAATAATAATAATAATAATAATAATGATGATAATAATAATAATAATAATAATTGCCTTTAATTGCACTCTTATTTAAACTATATTGTCTGATGACATAATCGACACTATTCCATTTTCCTTTTCTTAACATCCAGTCTCCTAAAAATGTTTAAAGGCTGCTCATGAATGGCAGAGGCAAGGACAGTGACATTGCCCTATCAAGCAAGACAATGCTCTAGAGACTGACCATATATACATATGATTAGCGCCCAAGCTCCCTCTCCGCCCAAGCTAGGATCAAGTAGACCCAGGCAATGGGTGCTGATGACTTTTGTTTATGTTTTCTTGAGAACTAAAATCACCAAAGGATTGTTAGTTTAAAGAAAAAAAATGTTTTGGGAATATATTACTACAAATTATGACTGATTCTTTTTATACAGGTAATTTTCGACATAAATGCTGATCTTGCTATATAAGATATATTGGATTTATGTATTATAAAGAAATATCATTTCCCCCTGTTATCTTGTAATGACATTGCTACTCCTAATGCCTTGGGGGTAGAGTTCTCTTGCTTGAGAGTGCACACTATTCTATCTTATTTTTCTTTTTATTAAATTTTTAAGATTTTTATATTGTGTATATGAGAGATTTATTGAAATGTTATTACTGTTCTTAAAATGTTTTATTTTAATTGTTCATTACTTCTCTTATAGTTTATTTTTCTCCTTATTTCCTTTCCTCACTGGGCTATTTTTAATTTTTGGAAATCTTTGGTTTATAACATCCTGCTCTTCCAACTAGGGTTGTAGCTTAACTAGTAATTATATATATGTACATATATATATATATATATATATATATATATATATATATATATATATATATATATATATATATGTATATATATATATATATCTATATATATATCTATATATATATTATATATATAAACACATACATATGTATATCTATATATATATATTATATATATAAACACATACATATATATATATATATATATATATATATATATATATATATATATATATATAAATTATATATATATATATATATATATGTATATATATATATTTAAACACATACATATATATAAATTTATATATATATATATATATATATATTATATATATATATATATATATATATATATATATATATATATATATATATATATATATATATATATATATATATATATATATATATATATATATATATACACAGTGTTTGTTACTTAATAGATGCTGTAATTTCTTATCATCTGATAAGAAGCAGGTTGTCTGATTAACGTACAACTAACGTCGAAAATGTAATAATTTCTCATAGGGATAAGTTGTTTATTTGATAATCTTGGGTAATTTTCCCACAGCTCTTAAAACATATTGAATCATAATTTAAACTCACAAAGTTTATAGGATTATATAAGACAGAAAATTCACATCTGTGTACAATATAAATAATTTTAAAGTTTAAAAATTCTTAATGATGTGCTTTTATAAATTGGAAATCGAAATTGTTTGTCACATTTAAGTAACGTATCCTGCAGCTTCCTCTCATTGGGCTATATATATATATATATATATATATATATATATATATATATATATATATATATATATATATATATATATATATATATATATATATATATATATATATATATATATATACAGTCAAGCCTGGAGAGTGATAAATGGCTACAAGCCATCCGCCTGGCCTAGCAATCCCCTTTTTCTATGTCTGGATCTCTGTATAATGTAAACTGCCTTGTGTAAGCTCCGCCCCTGCCCAACGCAGCCAAGCGCCAGCAATTCCCATTCTGAGTTTTACGGAGGCACAGTCCTTGAGCACCAGTTCAAACCAATGTCACTGACTTTTTTTAAAGCTAAAGGAATGTTTTTTTTTTAACCAGAAAATGGGATACATTCTGTGATATATATATATATATATATATATATATATATATATATATATATATGTATATATATATATATATATATATATATATATATATATGTGTGTGTGTGTGTGTGTGTGTGTGTGTGTGTGTGTGACTTGAATGCTAGAGTGGGCGCTGGAGAGGTAGAAGGTGTCATTGGGAAGTATGGCGTACCAGGTGAAAATGAGAGTGGTGAGAGACTGGCAGATAGGTGTTTTGAGCAAGAGATGGTGATTAGTAATAGCTTTTTTTAAAAAGAAAGATAAAAATAAGTATACATGCGTAAGAGTGGCAAATGGAAGAGTAGTAGAGAGGGCATTAATGGATTATGTGTTGATAACTAAAAGAATGTTTGGAAGATTGAAAGACGTGCATGTTTTTAGAGGTATGGCTAACGGTATGTCTGATCATTTTTTGGTGGAAGGAAAATTAGTTGTAGCAAAAGAGTGGGGTAATAGAGTAGGTGGATGTAAAAGGGAGCTAGTGAGGGTTGAAGAGCTAATAAGACCGGGGGTAAAAAGTAAATATCAGGAAAGGTTGAAAATGACATATGACGAAGTGAAAGTAAGAGAAACTGGCAATTTAGAGGAGGAGTGGAAGTTAGTAAAAGAAAATTTTGTTGGGATTGCAAGTGATGTGTGTGGCAAGAAGGTTGTTGGAGGCAGCATGAGGAAGGGCAGTGAATGGTGGAATGAAGGAGTGAAGGTAAAAGTGGAAGAGAAAAAGAGGGCTTTTGGAGAATGGCTGCAGAGTAATAGTATAGAGAAGTATGAAAAATATAGAGAGAAAAATGTGGAAGTAAAGCGCAAGGTACGTGAGGCAAAGAGGGCAGCTGACCTGAGGTGGGGTCAGGGATTAGGCCATTCATATGAAGAGAATAAGAAGAAGTTTTGGAAAGAAGTGAAGAGAATAAGAAAGGCTGGCTCAAGAATGGAAGAGACAGTGAAAGATGGAAATGGAAGGTTGTTAAAAGGAGAGGAGGCAAGGAAAAGATGGGCGGAATATTTTAAAAGTTTACTGAATGTTGAGGATAATAGGGAGGCAGATATAATTGCTGTTGCAGATGTTGAGGTGCCAGTGATGGGAGATGAGAATGAGAGAGAGATTACAATAGATGAAATGAGGAGAGCACTAGATGAAACGAGAGTAGGAAAAGCGTCTGGTATGGATGGTGTGAGAGCTGAGATGTTGAAGGAAGGGTGTGTGACTGTACTTGAATGGTTGGTGAGATTGTTTAATGTCTGTTTTGTGTTGTCAATGGTACCAGTAGATTGGGTTTGTGCTTGTATTGTACCACTATATAAGGGTAAGGGAGATGTGCATGAGTGTTGTAATTCAAGAGGTATTAGTTTGTTAAGCGTAGTTGGAAAAGTGTATGGTAGAGTAATGATTAATAGTATTAAGGATAAAACAGAGAATGCAATCTTGGAAATACAGGGTGGTTTTAGAAGAGGTATGGGTTGTATGAATCAGATTTTTACAGTGAGGCAGATATTATTATTATTATCATTATTATTACTATCCAAGCTACAACCCTAGTTGGAAAAGCAAGATGCTATAAGCCCAGGGGCTCCAACAGGGAAAAATAGCCCAGTGAGGAAAGGAAATAAGGAAATAAATAAATGAAAAGAACAAATTAACAATAAATCATTCTAAAATAAGCAACAACGTCAAAACAGACATGTCATATATAAACTATTAACAACAACAAAAACAAATATGTCATAAATAAACTATAAAAAGACTCATGTCCGCCTGGTCAACAAAAAAGCATTTGCTCCAACTTTGAACTTTTGAAGTTCTACTGATTCAACCACCCGATTAGGAAGACCATTCCACAGATTGGTCACAGCTGGAATAAAACTTCTAGAGTACTGCGTAGTATTGAACCTCGTGATGGAGAAGGCCTGGCTATTAGAATTAACTGCCTGCCTAGTATTACGAACAGGATAGAAATATTTAGCAAAAGGTAAGGAGGTGTATGTTGCGTTTATGGATCTGGAGAAAGTGTATGATAGGGTTGATAGGGAAGCAATGTGGAATGTGATGAGGTTATATGGAGTTGGTGGAAGGTTGTTGCAAGCAGTGAAAAGTTTCTACAAAGGTAGTAAAGCATGTGTTAGGATAGGAAATGAAGTGAGTGATTGGTTGCCTGAAAACTTTAAATCATTCATTCATTCATTCATTCATTCCGGTGAGAGTGGGGCTGAGACAGGGATGTGTGATGTCACCGTGGTTGTTTAACTTGTATGTTGATGGAGTGGTGAGAGAGGTGAATGCTCGAGTGCTTGGACGAGGATTAAAAGTGGTAGACGAGAATGACCATGAATGGGAGGTAAATCAGTAATTGTTTGCGGATGATACTGTACTGGTTGCCGACACAGAAGAGAAGCTTGGCCGATTAGTGACTGAATTTGGAAGAGTGTGTGAGAGAAGTAAGTTGAGAGTTAATGTGGGTAAGAGTAAGGTTATGAGAGGTACGAGAAGGGAAGGTGGTGCAAGGTTGAATGTCATGTTGAATAGAGAGTTACTTGAGGCGGTGGATCAGTTTAAGTACTTGGGGTCTGTTGTTGCAGCAAACGGTGGAGTGGAAGCAGATGTACGTCAGAGAGTGAATGAAGGTTGCAAAGTGTTGGGGGGAGTTAAGGGAGTAGTAAAAAATAGAGGGTTGGGCATGAATGTAAAGAGAGTTCTATATGAGAAAGTGATTGTACCAACTGTGATGTATGGATCGGAGTTGTGGGGAATGAAAGTGACGGAGAGACAGAAATTGAATGTGTTTGAGATGAAGTGTCTAAGGAGAATGGCTGGTGTATCTCGAGTAGATAGGGTTAGGAACGAAGTGGTGAGAGTGAGAACGGGTGTAAGAAATGAGTTAGCAGCCAGAGTAGATATGAATGTGTTGAGGTGGTTTGGCCATGTTGAGAGAATGGAAAATGGCTGTCTGCTAAAGAAGGTGATGAATGCAAGAGTTGATGGGAGGAGTACAAGAGGAAGGCCAAGGTTTGAGTGGATGGATGGAGTGAAGAAAGCTCTGGGTGATAGGAGGATAGATGTGAGAAAGGCAAGAGAGCGTGCTAGAAATAGGAATGAATGGCGAGCGATTGTGACACAGTTCCGGTAGGCCCTGCTGCTGCCTCCGATGCCTTAGATGACCGTGGAGGTAGCAGCAGTAGGGGATTCAGCATTATGAAGCTTCATCTGTGGTGGATAATGTGGGAGGGTGGGCTGTGGCACCCTAGCAGTACCATCTGAACTCGGTTGAGTCCCTTGTTAGGCTGGAGGAACGTAGAGAGTAGAGGTCCCCTTTTTGTTTTTGTTTCATTTGTTGATGTCGGCTACCCCCCATAATTGGGGGAAGTGCCTTGGTATATATATATATATATATATATATATATATATATATATATATATATATATATATATATACATATATATATATATATATATATATATATATATATATATATATATATATATATATATATATATATATATATATATATGTTGGTTTGGTGTAACTTTACAATAAAACTTCAAACGTTTATTTGATCTTTTTTGTTTTCAAATGAAAGTAGAAAATTAATATCGACATACCAGGAGTGGCACCTGTTTAAGTGGTCCACCTGTCCAAGTGAGTCACTTTATCAAATTCTCCAGAGTGGTTCACTAGCGCAGGTTTGACTATATATATATATATATATATATATATATATATATATATATATATATATATATATATATATATATATATATATATACGTATAATGTATGTGTATATATAGATGTATTTGAATGGATGTACGTAGGTATGTGTGCGTTTATGCATGCGTACTTGTTAGTGACCTGGAAGGCAGAGTGCATAAGTAACCTCATATTCTGATCAAAAATCATATAACGTAGAATCCTTGGCAATAGTGAAACCGATATACCTAAGGCTTACGGAAAAAATAAAAAGATAAAATGAAAAGTTAAAAATTTTGAATTTGGGATACTATTATCTAATAGAAAAGTCTTTTCTTATGTCTATAAAAGTAAAGAATGTGAATAGGTATAATTTGTTTTAAATAGTTAGAAGAAGTAAAGGGAACCGATTTAATAATAAAAAAAAAATATATAAAAACGAAAAAAATACATTATAAAAGATGTCAAATATATTGTGCTTATTATCAGATATCGGCCTGTTTTCTAACATAATAGTAAAGAAAAATATATTATTAAGTAAACAGATGTATTGTACTTATTATCACATCACAACCTGTTTTCTAGTTCAATAATAATGAAAAATTTATAATAAAATAGACAAATATATTGTGTCTATTATCATGTCAACCAGTTTTCTAGCACAATAGTAAAGAAAAATATATAAAAAAATCAAATATAAGGTACTTACATCTCTACCCGTTTTGTAGCACTATAAACTATATGAAGAAACATAGTATTAAAAATGTCGAATATATTGTGCTTATCACATCTCAACTTGTCCTCTAACACAATAGTATAGAGAAATATATTTCAAAATAGACACATATATTGTGCTTTTAATCACATTTATACTTGTCTTCTAGCACAATAATAAAGAATAATATATTATAAAATACACAAATATATTTTGCATATTATCACATCTCAACCTTTCTTCTAACACAATATTAAAGAAAAATCTATTTTGAAATAGACAGATATATTGTGCTTATTATCACATCTCAAGCTGTTCTCTAAAAGTATAGAAAAATATATTATATTATAAATTAGACAACTATATTGTGCTTTTTAGCACAATAGTAAAGAAAATTATATTATGAAATAGACAAATATATTTTGTTTATTATCACATCTCAACCTTTCTTCTAACAATAATAAAGAAAAATTTATTATTAAAAAATATCAAATATATCGTGCTTATTATCACACCTCAACCTGTGCGCCAACACAATAGTATTCACTCGTGACTGAAATTTTACCTGAACTAACGAGGGTAAATCCTTTGACAGCGACAAGAACTGCCAACAAGACAAGGCAATGTGCTCCTCCTCCCGTCCCCATGGTGAATGTTGTGGTAAAATGTACACCCTGAACGCTATTCACCTAATGCATTCCACGTGACTTTTCTTTTGTATGTCATGATAATGACCGATAAGTAATAATATAATCTTATCTATGGTTTTTTTTTTGTTTAAGTCAGTGAATGTTATCTGTGTAGAGAGCGTGAACCCCTGGTTGTTCTCTGTGTTATTATCACTTCCGTCAACGAAGATGGGAGGAGGTTATGTTTTCGTACTTGTTTGTCCGTTTTTTTTTTTTTTTTTTTTTTTTTTTTTTTTTTTTTTTTTTTTATTGGTTACTGATGTGGTAACGTCCCTACTGGTGAACGCTAGACTGGAGTTCAAGACCCGGTCAAACTCTTTAGTTCCTTTGGTCACTGCAACCTCCCCATCCTTGTGAGCTAAAGATACTGGGTTTTAGGGACCCCATAAGTCTATTCGCTGAGTCATCAACAGCCATTGCCTGGCCCTCCCTGGGCCTAGCTTGGGTGGAGACGGGTCTTAAGCGCTGATCATAGGTATATATGGTCAGTCTCTAGGGCATTGTCGTGCTTGATAGGGCAGTGTCACTGTCCCTTGTCTCTGCCCTTCATGAGCGGCCTTTAAACCGTTAAACTTCCTGGCCACAATTTACCCTTAGAGCAGTGAACCTTTCGGGGAATAAATGTTATATTGAGGCGTGGAAGTGGTTCAATTTGGAAGTCCTAGGTCAAATGTCAAGGTCAAAGGAGAGCAAAAGGTCGACCGAATTATCCCTAACCTTAACCCCAAGTTCACACATGGTTGTCACAGACTTTAAATACGCCTACGGTCTAAATTGATTCTGGAAAAAGCAAGCTGGTTTCGAGAAATAAGCTGCCGTGGTGGAGATCTGCACTCCAAGACTGCTTTTCTAGTTCGTATCATAAATAGGCTAAACACATGACAGGTTGGTAAATATGATATTGGATAGCAAGCATACATTGTAATACAATTCACAAGCATATCTATCTCTTCCCTGGTACGCATATATAACGCAAAGCAGATAATCGAGAGAGAGAGAGAGAGAGAGAGAGAGAGAGAGAGAGAGAGAGAGAGAGAGAGAGAGAGAGAGAGAGTGTGTGTGTGTGTGTTTGTGTGTGTGTGTTAGATTTGGCCACTGATATGTGACAAGGTTCTTCGACAGAGAGAGAGAGAGAGAGAGAGAGAGAGAGAGAGAGAGAGAGAGAGAGAGAGAGAGAGGAGAGCCTGTTAAGACTGGCCCCTGATATGTGACATACCTCTTAATTATTGCAACAGGCGATATGATTTTATATAATCTAATTATATTCGTTAGTAATAGATGAAAGTTATACTGTTAGTGTTGTATCCATAACTCCACACCGACAAGAATGGTAAAGTACACAGAATCATCTTTATTATTGAAGCGTACATTGTAAAGCCTGGCCTTCCCGTAAGAAGAAGGTTATGCATTGTTGTATTGGACATCAAGATTTTTATAGGGTAGCTACCAGTGAGTTGTATTAGAATTTACGAGGCATTTTGCATATAAGTAGGCTCGGATACGTGTGCTAGTTGGTGTGGATTGAGAGGGAGGGTGCGGATGTGTGGTAGGTGTGGAATTATTATTATTATTATTATTATTATTATTATTATTATTATTATTATACGTAGGTGGTGTGTTAATAGGAATGGATTGAGGGCAAGTGGGGATGTGGGCTAGGAGGGTGTGGAATTATTATTATTATTATTATTATTATTATTATTATTATTATTATTATTATTATTATAAACTAAGCTATAACCCTAGTTGGAAAAGCAAAATGCTGTAAACCCAAGGGGCTCCAACAGGGAAAAATAGCCCAATGAGGAAAGGAAACAAGAAAACGTATGAACTAGAAGCACAGTAATAAACAATCAAATTAGAATATTTTAAGAACAGTAACAACATTAAAATAGATCTTTCATATATAAACTATAAAAACTTAAAAAAAGAGGAAGAGAAATAAGGTAGAATAGTGTGCCCAAGTGTACCCTCAAACAATCGTAAGCACCTTGTCATAAAATATGCAATTTTGAAGTAGATGAGAAAACCGAGTGTTAGAGCCAGTAAAGGAGGATCAGAAAAGGAATTAAATCCGCCTCTAGGGCTTACTGTTATTATCAATAAAATATCTTTGATATGGAAAAATATACCAAAAAGTAAGATAACTTTGAATGGCAATCCAATCAACATAAACTAGCTTGGAGTTCATCATGGCTGTGTTAAAGCTGTCTGGTTTCAGTTCCAGTTTCGTCAGAATAGATGATCACCAGAACGTCAGCCAGGCAAGCCCAACCACCCATTGCGGGGCCCAATAGCAGTGACCTCCCAATAAATTAGCTTAAACTCAAGGTCCCGGGTTGGGATCGATCAGCCGCCATGCGAATGATAGGCAAACACGTTACCACTGTACTAGCCAGGAGGCTAGTCAATGGTAGATTCATCAATATAATTTGAAGTATCCCGTTCTTAAACGCACGTTTAGTTGTACAGCTCCAATCAACATCATAAATGTATCATCCCAACACACTTTAGGCTCCATCAATTGAGAGATCATTCCAATGGTATTCCCCAGATAGTAACAGGTAAATTCTCAAGATGCCGATCTTGTTTCTGATTGGTCCATTTATTTTAGCTTTGACCAATCACGATTCCCTCCAGTGATATCATCTTGGGTAAATTTACCGTCAGATTTAGATATGCCGATGCTAATTGACCTGAAAGATTATTATTATTAAAATTATTATTTCTATCCAAATTATTATTATTATTATTATTATTATTATTATTATTATTATTATTATTATTATTATTATCAAAAGTATATTTATTATTGAAATTATTAGTATCATTATTATTATTATTATTATTATTATTATTATTATTATTATTATTATTGTTGTTGTTGTTGTTGTTGTTGTAGTTGTTGCTGCTGTTGTTGTTGTTGTTGTTGTTATCATCATCATTCAAGAAATTACATTATCAATTATACATAACTGATATTATCATTTTATCCAAAGGTAGGGGAACTGGTCTGAAAAGGGTGTATTCGGGGGATTTTTAGGTGCTCTTAAAATCTACTGTTTCTCAAAGGCAAACTGTTTTATGACTAACTCATATCGTTCCTGATATTGATTGTTGATCTCTAGATCGTATTTTGTTGTTCTTGAAAGAATAATAAAACATTGATGTTTTTATTACCATGAGATCGTTTCATTATAAAATACTTACAAATAAGAAGATTTACCATCGCTACTACACTCGAGCACACTATTCTATCTTATTTCTCTTCCTCTTTTTTTTTTTTTTTTTTTTTTAGTTGTCATAGTTTATATATGAAATATGTAACTTAATGTTGTTTATGTTCTTAGAATATTTTATTTTTTAGTTTATTTTTTTCCTTGTTTCCTTTCCTCACTGCAGGTCTATATTTCCCGGTTAAAGCCCTTGGGCTTATAGCATCCTGCTTTTCCAACTAGGGTTGTAGCTTAGCTTTTGATAATAATAATAATAATAATAATAATAATAATAATAATAATAATAATAATAATAATAATAATAACTGTTATTTTGCGCTAACGAAATAAAATTCCAAAGCTGGTCTGCTACAAGGAAAGATCGGAGGTTCAGTTCAATTATAATAATAACTTATTCACTGCCAGACACAAGAAATACCTATTATTTGAATGAGGTCTTCGAGAGGAAAGAATCTATCAATTCCATCCTTAAGATTACGACGGGGTTTCGAACAGACTTTCACTATTTTGTAAAGACTTCGAAGCCTCATTTGATTCGTCCCCTTTCAAAATGTTCCCTTTGAGGAATTGGATTTGCTCTCAGCCTGATGTTGGAGGAAGATGATTTGAGTGGGTTGAAGAACCCATACAAAAATCATCGGGATATGATTACCACCGCCAACGAAGTTGGGAGGAAGTTATCTTTTCTTGTTTGTTCGTTTGCGTGTTTGTCTGTGAACAACTTCCTGGCCACAATTTTACTCATAGAGCTGTGGAACTTTCAGGGATTAATTATGTTGAGAGTAGTGAAACTTTCAGGGATTAATTGTTATGTTGAGCGTAGTGAAACTTTCAGAGATTAATTATGTTGAGAGTAGTTGAACTTTCTGGGATTAAGTGTTATGTTGAGACGTGGAAGTGATTCAATTTTGAAAGTCGTAGGTCAAAGGTCAAGGTCGAACGAATTAACCCGAACCTTAACCCTCAAG
>NC_090754.1:82192895-82195395 GCF_036898095.1 Palaemon carinicauda
ATATATATATATATATATATATAGATATGTGAGTGTGTGTCTCAGCAAATTCTGATATAGATTACCAGCTAAATAGGCTGGACGGGGATTACGGACCAAGCAAACGTAAATCGAGCGCTTATGCACTCACCCAGTGCATATAAAAAAAACAATGGCTATCATGCTACTGCTGTTCTTTTACCCAAGCCAATAAAATAACGCGAACGCATTTGGACTGTTACGTTGATCATTAAACATTGGTCCACGTCAACATAGTCACCACACTTTAAGGTCTGTCATTTCCCAACGTCAGTTTATCGGCTGAATACGACAACTAGTGTGAATTCGCCCTGATGGAACCGCCTACCGAAAGCTTACGTAACACTCGACAGCCTATAGCCGAGTATTGATGTCTTTATCAGAAACGTTGTGAATACATTGAGGTAATATTCTTGGCGAGTGTAGCCTATGTCGGTCAGCAACAACAGTATAATTTCGAAAATTTATTAGTTTGATTTTATATCAAATGATTAGTGCTGAAGACATGGGAAATAATTTTTTTTATATATCCTTTGTGATTCCTCTGGACAAGAAGAAAGGTGATGGTTGTATTCCTTAAAGAACCACTATTCTTGGTAATGGTTATACAAACAATAATGTTATTTTTCTTCTGGTGATTATTATTATTATTATTATTATTATTATTATTATTATTATTATTATTATTATTATTATTATTATTATTTCTACTATATTATCGTCATTATTATTATTATTATTATTATTATTATTATTATTATTATTATTATTATTATTATTATTATTATTATTATTATTATTGCCTTGTTTCTCTAGAAGCAAATTTTGAAATCCTTTATTCTTCGAGCTCACAGTTTCGTTATTTTGCCAATCTTCTGATCGATAAATTTAAAAGTTCTTGTTAATTTGCGATTCCGGTTTACTGCCAAATGCAATTTCAGAATCAACAGCCTACACGGTTTGAGGTTGTTATGCAACACTCAAGACATTTCATATATTGAGCGTCAGCTGACGACAGTAAATGACACTGTTATTATTATTATTATTATTGTTATTATTATTATTATTATTATTATTATTATTATTATTATTATTATTATTATTATTATTATTATTATTATTTGCTAAGGTACAATGATAGTTGGGAGAGCAGGATGATGTAAAGTCAAGCTCTTCAACTAAAAATAAAGAGAATGCCTTTAAATAATGAGAATTTTAAGAAGAGTATCGCATGACAAAGGCTTTGGAAGAGTGTCCCTTACAACCTTAAACTGTAAACCCATCTTACTATGTACCATTATTCAATTTATGATAACCTTGCAGAAATATTTGCATTACAATGGACAAAAAAAATCAGAGATTGATTAATAATATATACGTCAACTGGGCTTCACAAGGCACTAGAAGAGTTGGAATGCCCAGCCCGACATGGCTGAGGACTATGAAGCGTGAAGTAAGAGATGATGAATAGGGGAGTATTGATTTAAAAGTTCAAGGTAGAGACGACTGGTGAAATGTAACCGAGGCCCTTTGCGTTAATAGGTGTAGGATGAGATGATGATGGATGTAGTAATACTTTATAGTAGAATGGTTGTGGTAGCCTATTGGAAACGTCCCTGTCTAGCAATCTCGTGGACTTGAGTTCGGGATCCAGTCAAGTTCGATAGTTTCTAGTTGTGTCTGCAACAGCCACGTGAGCAAAGGATGGTTGTTTTTGGGTGAGCCTAAAGGTATACCTGCCAAGTCATCCGCAGCCATTACCTGGCCTTCCTTGGTCCTAGCTTGTTGGAGAGGGACAGTGGGTGCTAATCATATGTATATGTTGGTCAGTCTGCGTTTTTATCTTATCACTCGCTCTTCCCTACACTGCCGGAGACCAATCTGTATAAGCATGTTATTATTATTATTATTATTAATTGGTAAGCTACAACCCTAGTTGGGAAAGCAGGATGCTCTAAGCCCAAAGGCTCTAACAGAGAAAATAGCCCAGTTAGGGAAGGAAACAAGGAAAATTGAATATTTTGAGAACAGTAACAATATTAAAATAAATATTTCCTATATAAACTATAAAAACTTGAACAAGAGGAAGAGAAATAATATAGAATAGTGTACCCTCAAGCAAGAGAACTCTAACCCAAGACAGTGGAAGACCATGGTACAGAGGCTAGGGCACTACCCAAGACTAGAGAACAATGATTTGATTTTGGAGTTGCCTTCTCCTTGAAGAGCTACTTACCATAGCTAAAGAGTCTCTTCTACCCTTATCAAGAGGAAAGTGGCCACTGAACTATTAGAGTGCAGTAGTTAACCCCTTGGGTGAAGAAGAATTGTGGTAATCTCAGTGTTGTTAGGTGTATGGGGACAGAAGAGAATGTGTAAAGAATAGGCCAGACTATTCGGTGTATGTGTCGGCAAGGGGAAAATTAACCGTAACGAGAGAGAAGGACCCAATGTAGTACTGTCTGGCCAGTCTAAGGACCCT
>NC_090754.1:82200395-82210395 GCF_036898095.1 Palaemon carinicauda
CTTCAACCCTTTAGGTAACGGATTTGCTGATCTGTTTTTGGGGTTTGAGTCTCACTCAAACTCGTTAGTTTCTTTGGTCACTGCAACCTCACCATCCTTGTGAGCTGAGGAGGGAGGGCCGGGGTTGGGAGAGCCTATGGGTCTATCTGCTGAGTCATCAGCAACCATTATAATTATAATGATTGGTAACGTTTCTGCCTGGTGATCACCACACTAGGGTTCGTGTCTCGCTCAACCGCGTTAATTTCTATGGGCGCTGCAACCGCACCATCTTTGTGAGCTAAAGATGGGGGTTTTGGGGAAGCTTATAGGTCTATCTACTGAGTCATCAGCAGCCATTGCCTAGCTCTCCTTGGTCCTAGTTTTGTTAGAGAGGGAGCTTGTTCGCTGATCATATATGTACTGTATATGGTCAGTCTCTAGGGCATTGTCCTGCTCGACAGGGCAATGTCACTGTCCCTTGACCCTGTCATTCATGACCGGCATTTAAACCTTAACACCGCCCTCCTGAACTTTTGGATTATACTCTTCATATTCTTTCTTTCTAATTTCTTCGATTTTCTTTGTATTCCCATGCTTCTTTTCTTCATTTTTCCCCATTTAAATACCTACGTTATTTTTTCAGTAACTTCCTCAAATTGAAACCCACCATTTTTTGTTTATGTATTTATCTATATATTTGCATACACAAACCAGGATTTTTCCTATTAATGACATTATTGGGTTTTAGCTATAACCATAATAGCTATGGAAATGTTTATACCTAAACTTGTATTCATTCCCTTAAAGCACATAAAAGTTATTATCCCGATGCAATTTGTGTTATTTAGCTAAGTATTTAATTTCTTTTTTCTTCTTCTTCTTCTTCTTCTTCTTCTTCTTATTATTATTATTATTATTATTATTATTATTATTATTATTATTATTATGTGCTAAGCTACAACCCTAGTTGGAAGAGCAAGATGCTATGACTCTAAGGGCTCCAATAGGGAAAATTATCCCAGTGAGGAAAGGACAGAAATAAACATTACGAGAAGTAATGAACAATTAAAATAAAATACTTTAAGAATAGTAACAACAATAAAATAGATCTTTTATATATAAACTATAAAAACTAAGAAATGTAAGAGGACGATAAATAAGATAAGGTAGTGTTAGTGTGCCTGAGTGTACTTTCAAGCTAGAGAAATCTACCCGAAGACTGTGGAAGACCATGGTACATAGGCTCTGATATCACCCAAGACTAGAGAACAATGGTTTGATTTTGGAGTATCCTTCTCCTAGAAGAGCTGCTTACCATAGCTAGAGAGTCTCTTCTACCCTTACCAAGAGGAAAGTAGTCACTGTATAATTACAGTCCAGTAGTTATCTTCCTTAGAGAAGAATTGTTTGGTATTCTCAGTGTTGTCATGTGTATGGGACAAAGGACTATTCGGTGTATATGTAGGTGACAACAAAATGAACTGTAACCAGAGAGAAGGATCCAATGTAGTACTGTCTGGCCCGTCAAAGAACCCATTAACTCTCTAGTGGTAGTATCTCAATGGGTGGCTGGTGCCCTGGCCAACCTACTACTTATATGATGATAGAAAACATGAAAGTCACCTTGAATCAAATAAAAAAAATGGATGCCACATTTAGAGTTGTCATATCAAAACACATACAGGAAGGGGAGACGGGCTATGTCAAAACGCCCATATGATACTCACGTAGTGGCCAAAGCGACCTTTTTGGATATCTGACCTTTGTGGTGAAAATGGAGCCGACCTTTCTTGGCCTCAAGGGCCGTCTGGAACGTAATGGATTGTGGTCAAACGAATGGAAGAAAAGAGGGTCTGCTTTCTCCACATAAAGATGATATAGCGTATGACATTCTCTGTTTTTATCATATAGGAAGGGCCGTATTTCCGGTTTTTTGTTTCTCGTATAAGTTTTTTTTCATTGGAAATATAGATTATATGTAACTTTAATTTTGAAGTGATATAGATATAGTTTAGTCCTTCATGTAAAAATGATAAAAAGGATCAATACATGGTATTGTTAAAGGTGTTCTACTATTGCAACAAAAATAATCACAAGCTATATTTATTTTTTTTATTCTTGAATACGTGAAGAATAGAACGACCATTCAATTTTTGTAATAGTTATAAGAAAATGGTAATAAGAAAAAGGTTTACTTCTTATTTAAAAGTTTAAAGGCCGCTCATGAATGGCAGAGGCAAGGGCCAGTGACATTGCCCTATCAAGCAGGACAATGCCCTAGAGACTGACCATATTACATATGATCAGAGCCCAAGGCCCATCTTCACCCAAGCTAGTAACAAGGAGTGGCAGGCAATGGCTGCTGATGACCTACCAGATAGAACTATAGGCTCCGCCAAACCCCCACTCCATAACTCATGAGGATGGCGAGATTGCAGCGACCAAAAGAACTAACTAGTTTGAGTGGGATTTGTGACGGCCGAGAGAGGGTTGTGAACTCAAAGGCAGGATGCAATCAACTGAGTTGTTTATTAAGGAACACTCTCCTTTATATATAAAACCTCAAGGCAACAGGACATAACCTATTCGAGAGACAGACAATGTTACAGAGCAAAACCGGAGACACGATCATTCAGGTTCTTTTTAGTGCGAGGGAAGAGCGCAGATACAAGCATAATATATACAAAATAATTATGTACAATTGTGTGACACACGGTTGGTACATGGTTCCCCCCCTAAAAATGACATACTGTACATGTTAAATAGGGCGCCCTGATCTAGAGAGGCGAACTGTAGGCGGGTCATCTGGCAGAAGATAAGGAGGTTTTAGACGATCAATGGAGACCCAGTCTTTTTTGCCCCGAATGTTTAGGAGGAATGCTTTCGGACTGCGTCGAATCACAAGGAAAGGGCCCATGTAAGGGGGCGATAGTGGTGGCTTGCTGGTGTCGTTGCGCAGGAAGACGTGCGTTGCAGAGTGCAAGTCCGTTGGTATGTGATGCTTCGCTGGGGGCTTGTAAGTCTGGCGGCACGGAGTAAATTTTCCCACGACGTGACGTATGCGCTGGAGATCGTCGGAGGAGGTTGTAGAAGGAAAAAATTCTGCAGGGACGACCAACGGGTCACCATACACCATTTCAGCTGTCGAGACGTCGAGGGCTTCTTTAGGAGTGGTCCTTAGTCCCAGGAGGACCCAGGGAAGCTTAGTAAACCAGTTGCAATCCTTGCAGCGGGACATCAAAGCTGCTTTGAGGGTGCGATGAAAACGTTCAACCATTCCATTGGCAGCGGGGTTGTAGGCTGTTGTCTGATGTAGGGTGATGCCCAGGAGATTCACTAATGACGTCCACAATTGAGAGGTGAAAGTGGTTCCCCTGTCAGAAGTAATATGCTCAGGGATACCGAATCTTGAAATCCATCCAGAGAGTAAGGCAGATGTACATGAGGTGGACGTTGCAGTTTCCATGGGAATGGCTTCAGGCTAATGAGTGGAGCGGTCGATGACGGTAAACAGGTAACGATGTCCTTGTGATGTGGGTAGGGGGCCTACAACGTCGACATGAATGTGTGCGAAACGACGCTGAGGTTGAGGAAAGGTGCCCACTCCTGAATCCGGGTGTCGATGTACTTTGGAAGTTTGGCAAGAAGTACAGGCGCGGACCCAATCCTTAGCATCCTTAGAAATGCCGTGCCAAATGAACTTTGCCTTCAGCAGCTGTGCAGTAGAACGGCACGAGGGATGTGAAAGGCCGTGAATGAAATCAAACACCTGTCAGAGCATGGGAGCAGGAATCCAAGGTCGCGGTCTACCAGTACTGACGTCACAGAGGAGGGTGGTGTTGGAGTCTTCGAGGGGAAAGTCTTCCCAATGGAGGGACGTGCAGGATGTCCTACAAGCTTGATACTCTGGATCCTGTCGTTGGGCTTCAGCCAGGGCGTTGTAATCCAATCCCAGTTGAACGGCAGCCAACGTGTTTCTTGACAGGGCATCGGCAACGGGATTCATTTTCCCAGGGACGTATTGGAGGGTGCAATTGTATTCAGCCACGGCGGAGAGATGTCGGCGTTGACGGGCGGACGAGGCGTCAGACTGTCAAGTGAAGGCATGCACCAGAGGCATGTGGTCTGTGCGAATGACGAAGGGCGTACCTTCTAAGAAATGGCGAAAGTGACGGACAGCCAAGTGCACCGCCAGCAATTCTCGATCGAAGGTAGAATAACCCGATTCTGCCTTGGACAGTTTTCTGCTGAAGAAGGCCAATGGGCGGGGCGAGCCTTTGACCACCTGCTCGAGTACTGCACCAATAGCGACGTCGCTGGCATCGGTGGAGAGAAGGAGAGGGGCGTGTGGGATAGGAAAAGTGAGAGCCGCAGCAGTTGATAGGGCCTTCTTTGCATTCCAGAAGGCTGCTTCTTGAAGGGGACCCCACTTCAGGTCCTTTGGCTTGCCCTTGAGGGAGGCGTAGAGGGGAGCAAGAGTGGCGGCAATGGCTGGCAGATAACGGTTATAATAGTTGATCATACCCAAGAATTCCTGCAGAGCTTTGACGATCGAGGGCGCGGGGAAGTTCTGAACGGCTGCTACCTTCTCAGGGAGGGGATGGACTCCTTCAGGAGTGATACGGTGCCCTAAGAACGACACTTCGTTGGCGCCAAATGTACACTTGTCGTACCGGACTACAAGGCCGTTTTGTTGCAGGCGGTCAAGCACAATGCGCAGGTGACGGAGGTGTTCCTCTTTTGAGGAGGAGAACACAAGTATGTCGTCCACATAACATACACAGAAAGGGAGGTCCCCTAAGATGCCGTCCATGAGACGTTGAAACGTTGCCCCAGCATTACGAAGGCCAAAACAGGAGTAATTGAAGGTGTATGTACCAAACGGAGTGGTGATGGCGGTCTTGGGGATGTCTTCTGGGTTCATAGGCACCTGATAATACCCCTTCAGGAGGTCGAGCGTAGAGAAAACCTTTGCTTTGTGCAGGTAGGAGGTCACGTCGGCAATGTTTGGGAGGGGGTAGTGATCCGGTTCTGTTTGCATGTTCAGGCGCCTGTAATCCCCGCACGGACGGAGGAAGCCGTCTTTCTTCAGAACGATGTGTAAGGGTGACGACCATGGGCTGGAGGCCTTTTGGCAAAGGCCCATTTCCTCCATTTCGGCGAACGTCTGTTTGGCGGCTGCCAATCGTTCCGGTGCCAGACGTCTGAATTTTGCGAAGACTGGGGGCCCGTCGTCTTGATATGGTGATAAATACCGTGCTTGGCAGGAACCATGGGCGTTTGGTGAAGTTCTGGACGGAAAACTTCCGGGTACGACGTGAGGAGGTAGGCGTAGGCATCCGTGGGTGCGCTGATGTGGAGAGCGAGGTTAGAGGGGGCGGGTTGAAGAGGTGTCGACAAGTACGAGTCTGCGTTGACCAATCGTCGGTGGGCGACATCGACTAGAAGGTGGAAATGAGAGAGGAAATCCGCACCGAGGATTGGCATTGTGACGTCAGCAACGAGAAACTTCCAATTGAATATACTGTTTCTGAACGATAATGTGAGGTTCTCGTAACCGTAGGTGGGTATCGCAGATCCGTTGGCAGCTAACAAGCGGACGTCGGCAGATGTAGACAGACTACGTCGTGCCTTGAAGACTTTCCTTGGCAAAAGAGAGCGACAAGCACCCGTGTCTACCAAAAATCGCACGCCAGTTCCTGCATCCTGTAAAAAGAAAAGATTAGAAACATTGGAGGCCACTGCCACCAGTGATGGCCTACTTACACGTTTTTTGGCCACTGACAATCCTTTGCACATTTCTTCGCGGTTGCCCCGAATCTGAAGTGGTTGTAGCAAAACTGCGGCGGATGGGAGGTAGTAAGTGGCTGTAGAAGTCGTTCATTGGGGCACGAGCGATTGGTGGGTGGTGGGCGGCTTTGTCGCCGCTTCGGCACGTCATGGGGTAGGCGTGTATGTCCTACGGCATTCATGTCAGCTTCGGTTGATGTTGAATAGGCATCCTCGTCGTCAGGGGTGGAGGCGTTGATGGAGGTCTTGAAGTGGCTGTCCATAAGGGCGTCGCCTTTGGTCATCAAGTCCTTTATGGGTAAACTATCGACATCAGGTATGGCAGCGCGTACAGGTTCGGGTAAACGGCGTATCCAAAGGGCACGAAGTAGGTTCACTTCATGAGGAGAGCCGTCTGCGGCAGGTTGAAGGCGAGCGATACTGGTCATTTCCCTGAGGGCAAGCGAAGCCCTTTGGTCCCCCAACGGTTGTTGCGAGAGCTGAAAAAGCTTTGCTATACGGGTGGCTGGCGACGGCGAGTACTGCTGCAGAAGGTATGTTTTGAGGGCGTCATACGCTATTGGGGTGTTTCCTTGTTCACAAAGCCAGTCGGATATTTCTGGGAAGGTGTCCTCGGGTATCGCTGCGAGAACATAATCCGCTTTGGTGGTTGAGCGAGTCATGCCCCTGATACGAAACTGGACTTCTGCGCGCTGAAACCAAGCAAACGCCTCTCCGCTGGCAAACGATGATAGTTTGAATGGAGCGGCCGCAGCGCCAACTGCTGTAGAGTCCGCCATAGTACCAACGATGAAGGGGCGAGGGGGTGGGGGTGGAAGGCGGTGGGAGCGAGTCGACTTCCGGGGTCATCAATGTGACGGCCGAGAGAGGGTTATGAACTCAAAGGCAGGATGCAATCAACTGAGTTGTTTATTAAGGAACCCTCTCCTTTATATACAAAACCTCAAGGCAACAGGACATAACCTGTTCGAGAGACAGACAATGTTACAGAGCAAAACCGGAGACATGATCATTCAGGTTCTTTTTAGTGCGAGGGAAGAGCGCAGATACAAGCATAATATATACAAAATAATTATGTACAATTGTGTGACACACGGTTGGTACAGATTTGAACCCCTGACTGGCGATCATCAGGCGAGGACGTTACCTCATAGGCCACAACAAGGTCTGAAATAGTGAGAAATCTGAGATATAGAGATATAATAGACAGTGCAAAACAGTTGAATTTGTGTAATTACCTCCGCCAACGAAGTTGGAAGGAGGTTATGTTCTACCCCTTTTATGTGTGTTTTTGTTTGTGAACAGATTCCTGGCCACAATTTTATTCGTAGAGTAAGGATACTTGCAGGAATTAACTGTTTAGCAAAAAGCTGGAAGTTATTAAATTTTGGAAGGTCAAGGGCAAAATTTAAGGTCACGGCCAAGGAAAATGTCCAATTCACGTAATCATCCATAAGTTTGGACATTATTGTCTTAGAGACTTCAAACTTGGTTCATATTTCAGTCTATGAATGCATGTTAAAGTTAAAGTTCGAGGTCGAGTAATAATTTGCCGCGGCGGAGGTCTGCGCTTTACTGAGTGCCCCTCTAGTTTCATCATGTGAACAGGAAATGTTAGTGTTGCTGCGAAATATTTGCATTGTGGAATTTGTGCTCGAGTACAAAGAGATGTACAAAGGAAATCCCGCTAGTTTCTAGGTAGTGTGAAATTGCGTTAAACGTGAACTTGAGTGAATAAATGTCTGTAGAGGATCGAAGGACAGAGGATAAAATGCTGTGGAGGTTTGGAAGTTTTTGCAACGGGGATTCATTCATGAATTAGAAGTTAAAGAGGGAATTAAGTGAAGATCCTGGTTTTACGTCTGCAGGAGAGAGAGAGAGAGAGAGAGAGAGAGAGAGAGAGAGAGAGAGAGAGAGAGAGAGAGAGAGAGAGAGAGAGAGCACGTTAGTTGAGAATGTATTAGGTAAATTTAGTTATTCTGTTGACAAAAGGAGAGAGAGAGAGAGAGAGAGAGAGAGAGAGAGAGAGAGAGAGAGAGAGAGAGAGAGAGCATGTTAGGGGTAACGTTGCTGTTAGGTAATTTTAGTTATTCTTCAATTGGAGAGAGAGAGAGAGAGAGAGAGAGAGAGAGAGAGAGAGAGAGAGAGAGAGAGAGAGAGAACATGTTAATTGAGAACGTTTGTGTTAGATAATTTTAGTTATTCTATTGGCAAAAGGAGAGAGAGAGAGAGAGAGAGAGAGAGAGAGAGAGAGAGAGAGAGAGAGACAGAGAGAGAGAAAGCATGCTAATTGAGAACGTTTGCGTCATCTTTTAGTTATTCTATTGGCAAAAGAGAGAGAGAGAGAGAGAGAGAGAGAGAGAGAGAGAGAGAGAGAGAGAGAGAGAGAGAGAGAGAGAGATAAGGTTAGGGCTCCTTAAAGCGATTCTTGGGCAAATGGTCCACCTGTCAGCCATAATCTCTATCACGAAGGTGGACCTCTCCTCGAGCGAGAGTGTGATTGGGAAATATAATGGCCCAAAAGGGACAGAGGAGAATACTCAGTAGGTAGAAGAGACAGTTGAAGAAATAGAAGAGACCAGTGGGACTGGAGAGTAGAGGTTCCACTTGGGTATCCAGACATTACGAAAAATTAGTTTTTTATTTCTTTTGTTAAAACGAGAAGCTATGGCGGAGATTGATTTGTTAAAAACGTAGTCACATGTCATCATCACCTCCTACGTCTATTGACGCAAAGGGCCTCGGTTAGATTCCGCCAGTCGTCCCTGTCTTCGGCCTGGGTCTTCCAACACTTCTAATGTCTTTTGAAGCCCAAGTAAAAGTTTAGTGAACTAATCTCTCCTGGGTAGTGCGAAGAGCATGCCGAAACCATCTCCATCTACCCCTCATCATGATCTCATCCACATACGGCACTCGAGTAATGTCTTCTAGTTTCATTTCTATTTTAATCCTGTCCTGCCATTCAATTCCCTATATTTTTTAAGGGCTTTTTCCTCAAATATGCTGAATATGTAGGATATTGTTTAATTGTCATGCCACGACTAACGTCCATACTGTAACACGGATCCCATTAAACTGATATATAGCCTGATTTTTGTGTGGAATTTCAGGCGATTGGATTTCAAGTTAACCTGGCCATTATCTTATTTGCTTTTTTCAATCTTCCATTAAACTCCAATTTTAAATACCCTGTATTAGATATCATAGTTCCTAAAAATTTAAATGATTCTAACTCATTAATCCTTTCTCCTTCCAATGACATTTCATCTTCTATTGCATACTCCGTTCTCATTATCTCTGTCTTTCTTCTATTCATTTTGAGCCCAACCTCGAGTGATATTTCATGCATTCTGATAAACAAGATTGCAAATCTTGTGGTGTTCTGTTAATAAGGGCAGCATCATCAGCATACTCTAGGTCAGGTAATTTCTTTTTACCAAGCCAGTCCAATCCTTCACCATCCCCCCCTGTTCTATGCATTACAAAATCCATGAGGAGGATAAACAGCATAGGTGACAATACATTGCCATAGAGTACTCTGTTGTTCACTGGAAATTCGTTTGATAGGACTCCACTGATCTTGAATATGCACGTGCTATGCTCATAAGCAGACTTAATCAAATTTACATATTCAAGAGGAACTCCATAAAAACAGGAATCTCCTCAAAATTGGCCGTTGCACACTATAAAAGGCTTTTTCATAATCCGCAAATGCCACCAAAAATGGATATTTATATTCTACGCATTGTTGCACGTCTTAGAATTATAATTTGGTCAGTACAACTTCTACCTTCTCTAAATCCTGCTTTTTCATCTCAGCATTTCATCGATCTGTCTCTCTAATCTCTTTAGAATAAGCATTCTATAAATTTTCATGGCAACTGACGTAAGTGTGATTCCACTGTAATTATTGCAATCAGTCATATCTCCTTTTTTTTGCCATTTTCACTAGCACTCCCAATTCCCATTCATCAGTTTTTGCCTCTTAACACCACATTCTACAAAATAATCTTGTAAGTATTCTGGGAGGTCACTTCATTTTCGTCCCCTTCATCTCAGCAGTTATTAGTCAATATGTCAATTATAATTGATTGATTTTGTGTGTTCTGACACCAAAGACGTCAATTATAGCGAAAGTTATGATATATTAATGTTCACTTCTGTATGGGTTACATTACGAAATTTACAAGGAAGATGGAATAATGAAATATGTAGTAAGAATATAGCA
>NC_090754.1:82217895-82222895 GCF_036898095.1 Palaemon carinicauda
TTGCAGTGACCAAAGAAACTAACGAATTTGAGCAGGACTTGAACCCAAGTTTGGCGTTCACCAGTCATGGAGGTTACCACATCGGCCACCAGAACTCTGTAAATAAGACTTTTCATAGTTCTAGGTGTTATCACATCATCTAGATATTATTTTGAATTGTAAATTGCCATTTCTTCATCGCAACCAATCAACTAATGGACAGTGAGAAAAATTGCAGAGTATTAAGCTACCTATGAATATTGGTGAAAGATTAAACAGTATGATATTTAAATATATTTCAAATTCTCGTAGTTGAATGCTATCAATAATCAGCCTGAAGTATTATCTGACGAACGCGTAAATATGACCATAATTTATATATCGCGGGAAAAATAATTTAAGTGATTTTACTCCCAAGAGTAGACTATTTGAAACGTCCTTGGCAATCTGCTGGACGGGAGTTCGAGACCTGCTAAAGCTCCATAGTTTCTATTAATGTCTGGAACTCCCCATCCTGGTGAGCTAGGGAATGGTGGTTTTGGGTAACCTATAGGTCTACCTGCTGAGTCATCACTAAGCATTGCCTGCCCGACCCTGGTCCTAGCTTGATGGAGAGCCTTTTGGGCGTTGATTATGTCATCATCATCATTTCTTCCTACGCCTATTGACGCAAAGGGCCTTGGTTAGATTTTGCCATTCGTCTCTATCTTGTGTTTTTAAATCAATACTTCTCCATTCATCATCTCCCACTTCACGTTTCATAGTCCCCAGTCATGTATACATGGTTCTTCCAACTCTTCTAGTTTCTTGTGGAGACCATGTACATATAGTCATATCCAGGGCATTGTTCTGTGTCTAAGTCATAGGCCATAGGTATGTCTACCATTCACAATTTACCTTTAAACCTATAAAAACTAAAGATGAACTAAAATCAAACATTAGACTTAAGAACACAGAATAATGAAAGGACACACCTCCGAATATTTTCTTGCACTTTTGATAGGATTTCGTTGTCAGGGAAAACACGGAACTCCGAATATATTCTTGCACTTTTGATAAGATTTCTTTGTCAAAGAAAGGACACAACTCCGAATATTTTCTTGCACTTTTGATAGGATTTCTTTGTCAACGAAAGGACACAACTCCTAATATATTCTTGCACTTTTGATAGGATTTGTCAATGAAGGGACGCAACTCCGAATATATTCTTGCACTTTTGATAGGATTTCTTTGTCAAAGAACGGACGCAACTCCTAATATATTCTTGCACTTTTGATAGGATTTCTTTGTCAAAGAACGGACGCAACTCCAAATATATTCTTGCACTTTTGATAAATCTTCTTTGTCAAAGAACGGACGCAACTCCAAATATTATCTTGCACTTTTGATAGGATTTCGTTGTCAAGGAAAACACGGAACTCCGAATATATTCTTGCACTTTTGATAGAATTTTTTTGTCAATGAAAGGACACAACTCCGAATATTTTCTTGCACTTTTGATAGGATTTCTGTGTCAAAGAACGGACGCAACTCCAAATATTATCTTGCACTTTTGATAGGATTTGCCAATGAAGGGACGCAACTCTGAATATATTCTTGCACTTTTGATAGGATTTCTTTGTCAAAGAACGGACGCAACTCCAAATATTATCTTGCACTTTTGATAGGATTTCGTTGTCAAGGAAAACACGGAACTCCGAATATATTCTTGCACTTTTGATAGAATTTCTTTGTCAAAGAAAGGACACAACTCCGAATATTTTCTTGCACTTTTGATAGGATTTCTTTGTCAACGAAAGGACACAACTCCTAATATATTCTTGCACTTTTGATAGGATTTGTCAATGAAGGGACGCAACTCCGAATATATTCTTGCACTTTTGATAGGATTTCTTTGTCAAAGAACGGACGCAACTCCTAATATATTCTTGCACTTTTGATAGGATTTCTTTGTCAAAGAACGGACGCAACTCCAAATATATTCTTGCACTTTTGATAAATTTTCTTTGTCAAAGAACGGACGCAACTCCAAATATTATCTTGCACTTTTGATAGGATTTCGTTGTCAAGGAAAACACGGAACTCCGAATATATTCTTGCACTTTTGATAGGATTTCTTTGTCAAAGAACGGACGCAACTCCTAATATATTCTTGCACTTTTGATAAGATTTCTTTGTCAAAGAACGGACGCAACTCCAAATATTATCTTGCACTTTTGATAGGATTTGTCAATGAAGGGACGCAACTCTGAATATATTCTTGCACTTTTGATAGGATTTCTTTGTCAAAGAACGGACGCAACTCCTAATATATTCTTGCACTTTTGATAAGATTTCTTTGTCAAAGAACGGACGCAACTCCTAATATATTTTTGCACTTTTGATAGGATTTCTTTGTCAAAGAACGGACGCAACTCCAAATATTATCTTGCACTTTTGATAGGATTTCGTTGTCAAGGAAAACACGGAACTCCGAAAATATTCTTGCACTTTTGATAGGATTTCTTTGTCAAAGAATGGACGCAACTCCAAATATATTCTTGCACTTTTGATGAGATTTCTTTGTCAAAGAACGGACGCAACTCCAAATATTATCTTGCACTTTTGATAGGATTTGTCAATGAAGGGACGCAACTCTGAATATATTCTTGCACTTTTGATAGGATTTCTTTGTCAAAGAACGGACGCAACTCTTAATATATTCTTGCACTTTTGATAAGATTTCTTTGTCAAAGAACGGACGCAACTCCTAATATATTCTTGCACTTTTGATAGGATTTCTTTGTCAAAGAACGGACGCAACTCCAAATATTATCTTGCACTTTTGATAGGATTTCGTTGTCAAGGAAAACACGGAACTCCGAATATATTCTTGCACTTTTGATAGGATTTCTTTGTCAAAGAACGGACGCAACTCCTAATATATTCTTGCACTTTTGATAAGATTTCTTTGTCAAAGAACGGACGCAACTCCTAATATATTCTTGCACTTTTGATAGGATTTCTTTGTCAAAGAACGGACGCAACTCCAAATATTATCTTGCACTTTTGATATTATTTCGTTGTCAAGGAAAACACGGAACTCCGAATATATTCTTGCACTTTTGATAGGATTTCTTTGTCAAAGAACGGACGCAACTCCTAATATATTCTTGCACTTTTGATAAGATTTCTTTGTCAAAGAACGGACGCAACTCCAAATATTATCTTGCACTTTTGATAGGATTTGTCAATGAAGGGACGCAACTCTGAATATATTCTTGCACTTTTGATAGGATTTCTTTGTCAAAGAACGGACGCAACTCCTAATATATTCTTGCACTTTTGATAGGATTTCTTTGTCAAAGAACGGACGCAACTCCAAATATTATCTTGCACGTTTGATAGGATTTCGTTGTCAAGGAAAACACGGAACTCCGAATATATTTTTGCACTTTTGATAGGATCTTTGTCAAAGAAAGGACACAACTCCGAATATTTTCTTGTACTTTTGATAGGATTTCTTTGTCAACGAAAGGACACAACTCCTATTATATTCTTGCACTTTTGATAGGATTTGTCAATGAAGGGACGCAACTCCGAATATATTCTTGCACTTTTGATAGGATTTCTTTGTCGAAGAATGGTCGCAACTCCAAATATTATCTTGCACTTTTGATAGGATTTCGTAGTCAAAGAAAACACGGAACTCCGAATATATTCTTGCACTTTTGATAGGTCTTTTTGTCAAAGAAAGGACACAACTCCGAATATATTCTTGCACTTTTGATAGGATTTCTTTGTCAACGAAATGACACAACTCCTAATATATTCTTGCACTTTTGATAAGATTTGTCAATGAAGGGACGCAACTCCGAATATATTCTTGCACTTTTGATAGGATTTCTTTGTCAACGAAATGACACAACTCCTAATATATTCTTGCACTTTTGATAAGATTTGTCAATGAAGGGACGCAACTCCGAATATATTCTTGCACTTTTGATAGGATTTCTTTGTCAAAGAACGGACGCAACTCCTAATATATTCTTGCACTTTTGATAGGATTTCTTTGTCAAAGAACGGACGCAACTCCAAATATTGTCTTGCACTTTTGATAGGATATCGTTGTCAAGGAAAACACGGAACTCCGAATATATTCTTGCACTTTTGATAGGATTTCTTTGTCAAAGAAAGGACACAACTCCGGATATTTTCTTGCACTTTTGATAGGATTTCTTTGTCAAAGAATGGACGCAACTCCGAATATATTCTTGCAATTTTGTTAGGATTTCGTTGTCAAAGAACGGACGCAACTCCTAATATATTCTTACACTTTTGATAGATTTCTTTGTCAAAGAAAGGGCGCAATTTCGAATATATTCTTGCACTTTTAATGGGATTTTTGGTAAAGAAACGACACAACTCCAAATATTTTCTTGCACTTTTGGTAGGATTTCTTTGTCAAAGAAACGACACAACTCCAAATACAGTATATTCTTGCACTTTTGATGGGATTTCTTTTTCAAAGGAAAGACGCAATTCCAAATATTATCTTGCATTTTTGATGGGATTTGTCAAAGAACGGACGCAACTCCAAATATTATCTTGCACTTTTGATAGGATTTCTTTGTCAAGGAAAACACGGAACTCCGAATATATTCTTGCAATTTTGATAGGATTTCTTTGTCAATGAAAGGACACAACTCCGAATATATTCTTGGTCTTTTGATAGGATTTCTTTGTCAAAGAAAGGACACAACTCCTAATATATTCTTATACCTATAATAGGATTTCTTTGTCAAAGAAAGGACACAACTCTTATTATATTCTTGCACTTTTGATAGGATTTCTTTGTTAAAGAAAGAATACAACTCTTAATATATTCTAGAACTTTTGATAGGATTTCTTTGTCAAAGAAAGAATACAACTCTTAATATATTCTAGAACTTTTGATAGGATTTCTTTGTCAAAGAAACGACACAACTCTTAATATATATATTCTAGCACTTTTGATAGGATTTCTTTGTCAAAGAAAGGAT
>NC_090754.1:82240395-82265395 GCF_036898095.1 Palaemon carinicauda
AGTAAGATTTTTAGAAGTCTATGGGATGTTTGGAAAGTATAGTGTTCATTGTGAATAAGTATAACATTTAACTTCCTGGAGTTCTTTTAGAAATCTATGGGATGTGTGAAAAGTATAATGTTCATTGTGAATTTGTATAAAATTCAACTTCCTGAAGTTCTTTTAGAAATATATGGGATGTGTGAAAAGTATAATGTTCATTGTGAATTTGTATAAAATTCAACTTCCTGGAGTTCTTTTAGAAATATATGGGATGAGTGAAAAGTATAATGTTCATTGTGAATTTGTATAAAATTCAACTTCCTGGAGTTCTTTTAGAAATATATGGGATGAGTGAAAAGTATAATGTTCATTGTGAATTTGTATAAAATTCAACTTCCTGAAGTTCTTTTAGAAATCTATGGAATGTGTGAAAAGTATAATGTTCATTGTGAATTTGTATAAAATTTAACTTCCTGAAGTTATTTTAGAAATCTATGGGATGTGTGAAAAGTATAATGTTCATTGTGAATTTGTATAAAATTTAACTTCCTGAAGTTATTTTAGAAATCTATGGGATGTGTGAAAAGTATAATGTTCATTGTGAATTTGTATAAAATTTAACTTCCTGAAGTTATTTTAGAAATCTATGGGATGTGTGAAAAGTATAATGTTCATTGTGAATTTGTATAAAATTTAACTTCCTGAAGTTATTTTAGAAATCTATGGGATGTGTGAAAAGTATAATGTTCATTGTGAATTTGTATAAAGTTTAACTTCCTGAAGTTCTTTTAGAAATCTATGGGATGTGTGAAAAGTATAATGTTCTTTGTAAATTGGATTGAAATACGGCTTAATTCATGCTGTGGTGTTCATTGAATTTCAGTACAAAATGTTGTTCTTTTTTTTGAAGCTTCTGGCTTAGAAACGTTAAAGGTTATTAAAATAATTAATTAATAATTAATATTTAATTAATTCATAATATAATTAATGTCAGCAGGGCGATCACCGGATGTTTTTTTTTCATTGTGAGTAATTTAAACATGGACAGAATGAGGAAAGAGGTACAACAGTCAACTCTCTCTCTCTCTCTCTCTCTCTCTCTCTCTCTCTCTCTCTCTCCCTCTCTCTCTCTCTCTCTCTCTCTCTCTCTCTCTCTCTCTCTCTCTCTCTCTCTCTCTCTCTCTCTCTTTCAGAATGTTTATTATTATTATTATTATTATTATTATTATTATTATTATTATTATTATTATTATTATTATTATTATTATTATTATTTTTACAAGCTAAGCTATGACCCTGGGTTGAAAAAGTAAGATGCTATAAGCCCAAGAACTCTAACATGGGAAGTAGCTCAGTGAGGAAAGGAAACAATGAAATAAATAAACTACAAGAGAAGCAGTAAACAATCAAAATAAAATATTTTATGAACAGTAACAACATTAAGATAGAAATAACTAGCGAAATCTAACTGAGACCCTTTGCGTCAATAGGCCTTCGAGGAGATAATGCACAACATTCAGTTAGATCTTTCATATATAAAATATAAAAAACTTATGAAAACCAGAGGAAAATAAATAAAATAGACATCATTTATTTAGATCTATATAGGCTTATGTTTCCTGTATTTCAAGGGGGTTGGGGTGGCTGACTTTTTAACATGTAAATGTAACTTAGCGTCATTTCTCAACGTAACCATGTATTGTTATTTGTTAAAGATAAAACATGATTTATCTATATTCTTAGGTACAAACATAAATACTGCCTGTAACTATAGTAAAATTTCTTTGTTTGTCCATTTGGAGAGAGAGAGAGAGAGAGAGAGAGAGAGAGAGAGAGAGAGAGAGAGAGAGAGAGAGAGAGACTTTTCATACTCATTGTAATAACCTTCGCCGGGTTATATTGTGATAGGTGTGTATTTTTCTGCTTATTTTTGTATGTTTGTTTCTTTGGTAGTGATTCGCATAAATCAAAAACCATTTGAGTGAATCTTTTGAAATTTGGTGGGATGATTGGCCATGATTCAAGGATAATTTATTTAGAGTTTGTGAGTGATTTTGACAAAGGTCAAGGTGAAGGTAACGATAAGGTCAAAAAAGTCTTTTTGCTATATTGTGGCAAATTGTGGTCAGATTTGTATGTGCATAATTTAATTGCCTATCTTGTGATATACAACATGGCCAAGGTCACACACACACACACACACACACATATATATATATATATATATATATATATATATATATATATATATATATATATATATATATATATATATATATGTATGTATATATATATATATATATATATATATATATATATATATATATATATATATATATATATATATATATATATATATATATATATATATATATATATATATATATATATATATATATATATATATATATATATTTGAGTACTTTCTTTATCTTCAGTGAAATCGCATTTAATTTTCATGAAACACGTGACTTTCCATGTTATTTATTGTCACCAAGTGACGTCATCAACCAAATCTGCCACCGGGTGAATCAGCAGAAAGTTAAGCTTCCGGTCGTCCTGTTAATCTTTTTAGCGAGATAAGTCACATCTTAAGAAAGGAGGATTCACGAAGAATTTGGGGTCTCTCCTATTTGTCTTATCTTTCTTATCTAACCTATAGAACGTACATGGGCTGTATTTCGCCAGATTTGTTGCTTTGAATAGATTTAATGATAATTAGCTTGAATATCCTTAGGGATTTTCTAATTTTGAGGTAGACGTTAATATTATGTTATTTTCATCGTTTATTATCATTTATCAGTTTTATGATTCCTTGTTAGGCTGGGAGGAACGTAGAGAGTAGGGGTCCCCTTTTTTGTTTTTGTTTCAATTGTTGATGTCGGCTACCCCCCAAAATTGGGGGAAGTGCCTTGGTATATGTATGTATGTATCATTCCTTATCTGGCGTTTTTTTAACCAGTTAAATATTATTTTTCTTTAACACACAAGCACGTTCACACATGCACGTACACTTAATCACACGTGTGCGCAAACACCTACAAGGTCAATATCAATGTGAATGTTTAATCGTAATCTCTATTTAAAGGAACTCTCAACTACTTGGTAATAAGATCGGTGAGGGATAATGAGGATTGGTGTCAAGAAAAAGATTTCCAAAATAATTCTTGTGTATAGTTCAACATAGGACAAGGTCCGTTTTGACCCCTATAATAGCCCAATCATGAGGCTCTCTTAATAAGGGGGTTGATCGGTATCCAGACTATATAGGCTACATGTAGTAACGACCCTCACTGGTAAACGTCAGACTGGGGTTTGAGTTCCACTCGGACTTGTTACTTTCTTTTGTTGCTGCAACCTCACCATTCATATGAGCTAAGGATGGGGGGGAGGGGGTGTTCAGCCATTGTATGGCCATCCTTGGCCTAGCTTGGGTCGAGAGGGGGCCTTTTGCGCTGATCATATGTATACTGTATATGGTCAGTCTCTTATGCATTGTCCTACTCGATAGAGTAGTCACTGTCCCTTGCCCCTGCTATCCATGAGTGGCCTTTAAACCTTTAAACACTAGTTTTTCTAACCGGAACTGCATTTTAATTTTAGTGATAATACTGATAATAATTACTTTATCACTTTAATGCTATAATTCTTGTTAATCTAGTTTTTAAGTATGATGTCTCTTTTTTATTTCTATTAATTCTTATGCTGTCTCGAGACATTGAGCGAAATCCGGGACCAGTACGTCCTAGATTTCGTCAATGTCGTCTTCTGTATTTCAATATTCGCGGTCTTCATGCAAATATCCAAGACCTTACAGTTGCCTCCAGACAGTATGATATTCTTTTGTGCTCAGAAACTTTGGTTTCTAATATGAGGCACTCATCTGAGCTCCTTATAACTGGTTTTAAGAAGCCAATAATGTTGAAACGTGATTCCATCCCTAGGGCCAGGGGAATGGCGGTGTATATTAGGACCGAGTACCCGGCTTCTCATAAGTCCTGCTATCAATATGTATGTCATGAGATTCAGGTAATAAAAGTTTTTGGCAGGTATAACAACTTTTATTTGTGTTCGATCTACCGGAATCCAGACATGGATGATTCTATCTTCGATTGTCTTCTTTCCATTATGGCTAAGATACAAGAAGATGATAGAAAGGCTTCTTTTGTCTTTGTTGGTGATTTAATGCTCACCATAGGGAGTGGTTAAGTTTTATCTCTCCTACCGATCGCCATGGCTTAAGAGCTTTAGACTTTGCCTCTGAATCAGGCTGTGAGCAAATCATAAATGAAGCTACTCACAGGTCTGGTAATTGCTTGGACCTCGTATACACTGACTCCCCTGGCGTTATAACTAGTAAGGTTGGTTCTCCAGTCGGGACATCTGATCATGCCTTGATTTCATTAGTAGTGAAGACTGAGAAGCCTGTCCCTGATATATCATACTCTTGTAAAAATTTATTTGAAATCCCAAGCAGACTGGAATGGGATTTTGCATGATCTTTTGTGCTTGAATTGGTCACAATTACATAGTAGTGTAGATCCTGTTGTCCCTTTGAATGAGAATCTAGTCAACATAATTGATAGGCGTATCCCTTCTCGTGTGCTAAGGTACCGAGTGAAGGACAAACCGTGGTTCAATGATGATTGTAGACGTGCTTATTTGGAGAAGTAGGAGGCCTGTCACCTTTGGAAGGGTAACAGATCAGATTTGACCTGGAACAACTATACTCAGCTTCGAGCTTTTGCTCGGAGAGTTTATGCCTCAACTGAAAAAGAGTACAATTTAACCATAAAAGAAACCCTTTCTGGTACAACTCAAAAACAAATGGTGATCTACCCTTAAATCTGCACTCTTTGGTGTAGATGCAACAGTTCCTCCTTTACTTAAACCAGATGGCTCAGTCACTCACTGTCCAAAGGAAAAGGCAACCCTTTTGGCTGATGTTTTTGACATTAAACAGAGTAATGAAAAACATGAACTTCCTCATTCCTGTTTTCATGAGGTTAAACTAACTAGTTTAGCTTTTCGATCTCGTGAGATTAAAGCTCTGTTGATGGATCTTGATGCTTAAGGAGGTGTAGACCCAAATGGTATTTTTCCTTTGTTTTTTTATAAAGACAGCAGATTTCTTAGCTCCGAAGTTATTTGTTATTTTGCGCAAGTTAGCAAGAAGAGGAGCTTTTAGCACTTGTTGGAGAATTGGTAATGTTACTATTCTATGTAAATGTGTTTGTGGTAGCTCAAGTCCCAATGATTACCGCCCAATTTCCATAACTCCCATATTATCCAAAGTTTTTGAACGTCTTCTGGTAAAACGTCTTAATAGGTTTGCTGAAGGTAATCATCTACTCCCTAGTTTGCAATTTGGTTTTCGTAAAGGCCTTGGAGCATGTGATGCCCTTCTTACAATCTCCAATGCTGTACATAAATCCCTTGATTGTGGTCAGGAGGTTCGTATGATTGGCCTTGATTTTAGTGCTGCCTTTGACCGTGTTAATCATGAGGCCCTTGTTTTCAAACTGAAACAGTTGGGAATGGGTGGGTCGTTTCTTAGCATTATTATTGATTTTTTAAGTAATAGATCTCAAAGAGTTGTTGTTGATGGGCACCATAGTGAGTATAGGAATGTGATATCCGGTGTTCCACAGGGTAGTGTTCTTGGCCCATTACTTTTCATACTATATACACATGACATGTGGTTTGGCCTAGTAAACAAGCTTGTTGCATATGCAGATGATGCTAATCTCTTTGCATCAATTCCATCCCCTGAATGTAGATCTGGGGTTGGTGAATCCCTTAATAGAGATTTAGCTAAAATTAGTGCATGGTGGAAATTATGGGGTATGAAGTTGAATCCTAACAAAACTCAAAGTATGATTGTAAGTAGGTCAAGGATGGTGGCCCCTCAACATCCAGATCTCAGTATTGATAATGTTTCTTTAAATTTGTTTGACTTTTAAAATTTTGGGTGTGATTCTCGACTGCAAATTTACTTTTGAGAAACACATCAGGTCTGTGTCTTCTTCAATTGCACAAAAAAATAGCTTATTGAGAAAGTCTTACAAGATTTTCGGTGATCAATCTATTCTGAAGAAGTGTTTTAATTCTTTCATTCTACCTTGTTTTGAGTAATGTTCTCCTGTCTGGTGTTCAGCTGCTGATTCTCATCTTAATTTGTTGGACAGAAACTTACGGTCTATTAAATTTCTTATTCCTGATCTAGATATTAATCTCTGGTACCATCGTTCAATTAGTTTTTTATGCACGTTGCATAAGATTTTTCATAACTCTGACCATCCTTTACATTCAGATCTCCCTGGTCAATTCTATCCTGTTCGTAATACTAGGCAGGCAGTTAATTCTAATAGCCAAGCCTTCTCCATCATGAGGCTCAATACTACACAGTATTTTAGAAATTTTATTCCAGCTGTTACCAAGTTGTGGAATGATCTTCCTAATCGGGTAGTTGAATCAGTAGAACTTCAAAGTTTCAAAGTAGGAGTAAATGTTTTTATGTTGACCAGGCTGACATGAGTCTTTTTATTGTTTATATATGAAATATCTGTTTTTGACATTGTTAATAGTTTATATAGGACATATCTGTTTTGAAACTGTTACTGTTTTTAGAATGATATATTGTTGATTTATTCTCATCATTTATTTATTTCCTTATTTGCTTTCCTCACTGGGCTATTTTTCCCTGTTGGAGCCCTTGGGCTTATAGCATCTTGCTTTTCATCCTAGGGTTGTAGCTTAGCTAGTAATAATAATAATAATAATAATAATAATAATAATAATAATGATAATGACACTACTGTTTCTACTGCTAGTACTGGCATATGCCCTAGTTTCTTTATGGAATCAGTTTTTGATGAAATACAAAACATATCAAACAAGTGTGACTATTTAGAACCAATTCTAATCTACCAGGAGATCGCGTAGGGTATTCAGGAAATATTCTCAGAACTTTTGAAACGCAGTTTGCATTTTGTTTCATCATCATTATCTCATACGCATATTGACGTAAAGGGCTTCGTTTAGATTTCACAAGTCGTCTCTATCTTCAACTATGATAATAGAGTTCTTTTGCTTGAGGGTACACTTGGGCATACTATTCTATCTATTTTATCTTTTGTTTTGTTAAAAATTTTATAGTTTGTTTAGGAAATATTTATTTTAATGTTATTGTTCCTAAAATATCTTATTTTTTCTTGTTTCATTTCCTCACTGGGCTATTTTCCTTGTTGGGGCCCTTGGGCTTATAGCATCCTGCTTTTACAACTAGGATTGTAGCTTAGCAAGTAATAATAATAATAATAATAATAATAATAATACTTCTCCATTCATCATCTACTTCACACTTCATAGTCCTCAGTCATATAGGCCTGGGTCTTCCAACTCTTCTCGTGCCTTGTGGAGCCCAGCTGAACGTTTGGTGAACTAACCTCTCTTCGGGAGTGCGAAGAGCATGCCCAAATCATCTCTATCTACCCCTCATCATGAACTCATCCACATATGGCACTTGAGTAATCTCTCTTATAGTTTCATTTCTAATAATGTTCTGCTATTTAAATCCAATATTCTTCAGAGGGCTTTGTTCTCAAGTCTACTAAATCTGTTGGAGAATGTTTCGTTGTCATACCATGACTCATGTCCATATGATATTCACAGAATTATTTTCACACCTACTAAATTGTGAAATCTCCCTAAACAATTGTTTATCAATTTTAGCAAAATATTCTAAATGTAAATGTTCATTCCAATCTGTCAGGAGATCGCGTATTCAGGAAATTGTCTCGGAACTTTTTCAACGTATTTCGCATTGTCTTTATATTCATTGAATTATTTTCACACCTACCAAAATGTGAATTCTCTTTTAACGATATGATATTAATTATAGCAAAATATTTTAAATGTAACCATTCGTTTCAGCGTCTTATTCTCTTCCTTGGAATATTCTTAGTTGCATATTGTGTCGTTATGCAGAGTCGAAATGCAGGTGGAGTGGAATGCATTAGTGTATTGCCTTGGCAAAACGAGTAATTTGACATCAAACTACGACGCACATTGAGTAAGTGAAACAGTAAAATCATGAACATGAATTAAGTAACTGTGTAAATATAGATTTTAAACATGAAAATAACGACATTGTTTGTAATTTGTGGCACTTATTTGCAACACACACACACATATGTATATATATATATATATATATATATATATATATATATATATATATATATATATATATATATATATATATATACACGCACGAGATGTTCATGTACATGTACATTAGCATTTATTCATAGCATGGTAATGTTTGTATACATTAAATGTTCTGCATCTAGTCATCTTAATTTGTATATCTGTGGGTGTCAGTATGAGACTGTTTCTAGTTGATCAAAATAAATACTAAATTTTTGCATTAACGGAATATTTCAATATTTTACGGTAAATATTAAATGATTCTTTCAAAATATTTTCTTTAAAATTATCGGTATCATATATAATTTTCTTTTTATTTCCTTTGAACCTTTCTTTAGTTGTTCAGTTATTAGATGCTTAGAAAATCGGATTAGGATAAGAGCATGAATAAGAAATTAGAATTAATCAGAAAGTAAATATCACCATTATTATAAAATTCCAGTGGGAACAGCAAACATGTAGTCAGAAGTGAACGACAAATGATATCGTTTGACAGCTTGTTCAAGAGGTCAAACAATGTATTCAGGCTGCCAAACGATATGTTCAAGCGGTCAAACAATGTATTCAGGCTGCCAAACGATATGTTCAAGCGGTCAAACAATGTATTCAGGCTGCCAAACTATAGTTTGACAGCCTGAATACATTGTTTGACCGCTTGAACATATCGTTTGACCGCTTGAACATATCGTTTGACCACTTGAACACATCTTTTGACCGCTTGAACACATCATTTGACCGCTTGAACACATCGTTTGACCATTTGAATACATAGTTTGACCGCTTTAATACATCGTTTGACCACTTGTACACATTGTTTAACCTCTTGTACACATTGTTTGACCATTTGAATACATCGTTTGACCGCTTAAATACATCGTCTGACCGCTTGAACATATTGCTTAACCTCTTGAACACATTGTTTAACCTCTTGAACACATTGTTAACCTCTTGAACACATTGTTTAACCTCTTGAACACATTGTTCAACCTCTTGAAGACATTGTTTAACCTCTTGAACACATTGTTCAACCTCTTGAACACATTGTTTAACCTCTTGTACACATTGTTTGACCATTTGAAAACATCGTTTGACCGCTTAAATACTTCGTCTGACAGCTTGAACATATTGCTTAACCTCTTGAACACATTATTTGACCGTTTGAATATCGTTTGACTGTTTGAACGCATCTTTTGACCGCATGAACGCCTCGTTTGACTGCTTGAACAAGGCATTTTCATAATTACCATTGCAGTAATTAGAAAAACTCTTCGCCTTCGATATATAGCACAAAAAAAAAAAAAAAAAAAAAAAAAAAAAAAACAGATGCCTCTTAAGCATTTGAAATACCCTCCAAGCGTTGTTGGTGAAGTGATTCATTATATTCGCGATCTTTTGAAGGTTTAATGGTCACTCGTGAATGGTAGAGGTATGGGACAGCGACAATGCCCTACAGATCAACCATATAAACGTATATGATCAGCACTCATCCCCCTTTGACAACCAAGCTAGGACCTGGGAGGGCCAGGCAATGGCTGCTGATGACTCTGCTGGTAGACCTATTGGCTCCTGCCAAACCCCCATCCTTAGCTCACAAAGATAGTAAGGTTGCAGATATTTCAATAATATATCGAGTTTGAGTGGTTTTCGAACTCCAGTCCAGCAGATACCCAGGCAGGTACGTTTCTAATGGGCTACCACAACCTAGACAAGTGACCTACTTCGTCTAAGACACAAGCAGGAATTGGAAGAATATTTCCAAGGCATTCGGACCCTAAGAATGTCTGGTGTTGACTTTCCTCCGTTCATCTTAATTCCCGGCCTCAGCTGTGGCAGAGTCGTGGAAGCAGTTTCTGAGAATAGTATTGCTAAGAAGACCAGAAGACAGGACATAAAGCACAGGGATAAACAAAATTCCCTGCTCATATTCTTTATTTTAATGTTGTTTCTGTTCTTAAAATATTTTATTTTTCCTTGTTTCCTCTCCTCACTGGGTTATTTTCCCATTTGGAGCCCTTGGGCTTATAGCATCCTGGTTTTCCAACTAGGGTTGTAGCTTAGCAAGTAATAATAATGATAATACAAATTCACATGAAACTCGTGTATATTTTGGTAACGTGATTTTCTCTTCTTTTTAAATGAGTTAGTCTTCCTAAATCTTACTAATTTATAATATAAACTTTATTTTTTTTTTTTTTTGGTCACATACTGATAATTCATATGAATATCCAAAATCACAATGGAAGTTTTTGTGTTTTCCAGTTTCGTAATTTTTTTACGTATATTTTCAACTATACCAAAATGGCCAAATCCTTCACTTTTTGATGAAAACATCTTAATGATCTTACTTGATATTGTTATGGTTATTGAAATTTCTTATTTTGATTGTTTATTCTTCTCGTGTTGTTTATTCATTTCCTTGTTTCATTTCCTCCTGAGCTATTTTTTCCTGTTGGAGCCTTTGGGCTTAAAACATCTTGCTTTTCCGAATAGGGTTATAGCCTAGGTAATAATAATAATAATAATAATAATAATAATAATAATAATAATAATAATAATAATCATCATCATCATGTTGTCAAGACTACTGAATAACCTTGGTATAAATCTTGGTTTAGACAGTATACTGGTTTGTTTGGATTTCTCACATATATCAAGATTAAGGTAAAATATACTGGAACAAACCATTTTTTAAACTCAAACTATTAAAACATTTAATGAATATGAGGGATTCAAAACATTTATTTTAACTGGAAGAATTAGTTTATACGGTGTGAAAATATCAAACAATTCATTTCTTACGGAGTATGTTTTTTGACGAAGAACTTTTCACGTCTGAGTTGATTAAATAACGTTAAAACAAAAGCCTTTCATTATTATTATTATTATTATTATTATTATTATTATTATTATTATTATTATTATTATTATTATTATTATTATTATTATTATTTTTACAAGCTAAGCTATAACTCTAATTGGTAAAGCAAGATGCTATAAGCTCAAGGACTCCAACAGGGAAAATAGCCCTGTGAGGAAAGCAAATAAGGAAATAAAAATCTACAAGAGAAGTAATAAACAAACAAAATGAAATATACTAAGAAGAGTTACAATATTAAATTAAATCTTTCATATATAAACTCTAACAACTTCAAAAAACCAGGAGAGAGAGAGAGAGAGAGAGAGAGAGAGAGAGAGAGAGAGAGAGAGAGAGAGAACAGCTTGCCCATGTGTACCCTCAAGCAAGAGCAAGGTAGACCAAAAGGTCCAACGACCTGAACCCAATTTTTTCTAGAAGGAAAAACGATAATTCTCAAAACCTTTTAAAAAGTTTAATGCAGTTTTTTGTCTTTATATTTTTCTCTTTCTTTGGATAAATTGCGGTGAAAGTCTTAAAAGGTCAGACTTAATGGCAAAATCAGGTCATGTGTTTACGAGTTGAGATGTAGTTTCCTTGGGAGTCTCAGTCATCTGTCATAATCTGTTTGCCTTGACGATTTGAAAACGTGATTCCAAACGAAAGGCTGAACTTCAAAAGCAAGTACAGTATTTAACTTCTCTCTCTCTCTCTCTCTCTCTCTCTCTCTCTCTCTCTCTCTCTCTCTCTCTCTCTCTCTGTATATATATATATATATATATATATGTGTGTGTGTGTGTGTGTGTATATAATTTATATATTTGTGTGTTTGTATACGTATATATATATATATATATATATATATATATAATGTGTGTATTTGTGTGTGTGTGTGTGTGTGTGAGTGTATGTGTGTGTTTGTGTCAGCGTGTCGAAAGAGAGTGATAAATTTAATCACAATTGACAGTGTTTAAATTAAGTTGTTTTGATTCCATTTTGAGTTGATGTGAATAGTTACATCTAACATTTTTTTCTCAACTTAAACTGTAAAATCCAAAGTCAGATTTGGCATTGCTTCGATATTTTTTGTTTTCTATTTTTATCATTTGATCATTAAGACAGAAAGAAATGAGATCAAAGGTCATGTATTACTTTATATACGTTTATTACCTTCGCCAACTTAGTTACGGCGAAGGTTATGTTTTCATAGGCGTTAATTTATGCTTGAATGTCTGTCTGCGTGTGTGTGTGATTCGCATAACTTGAAAACTAATTGACTGAATCTCATGAAATTTGTTGGGATGATTGGCCCTGATACAAGGATAAGTTAATTAGCTTTCGCTAGTGATATGGTCAAAAGTCTAGGTCAAGGTCATGGAAAGGAAGAAAAACATCTTTTTGCCATATCGTGCCCAATTTTTATCTGATTTGTATGAAACTAGTGCTAAAACTTGCATAATTCGATTGCCGATCTTGTGATATACGACGTGATATAGGCGAAGGTATACGCTCTACTGGGTGTCCGTTTTAGACTTCTAACGGTTCCTTAACATGTATTCATTGGCCTGGGTTTTCATACATTCAAATATGAATTGGACGTTTTGTTTGATTGTGACCTTGACCTTTGACCTTGACATTTCAAAATTTAAGCATTTCCAGCTTTTTACATAATCGTCAATCCCTGCAAGCTTCATTACTCTACGATTAAAATTGTGGCCAGGAAGCTGTTCACAAACAAACACACACACATACAGGGGCGAAAACATAATCTCATTCCAACTTCGTTGGCAGAGGTAATCATAATTTTATTGTTTCTTCCGTTATCAGTTACTAGTTCATCTTTTTTACCTGAAGGCTTTTACTTATTACTAATTATTTTGCGTTTCTAGCTGCTGAAAATTAATGTAATATCTTTTTTGTGAAGAGGACTATAATATAGTAATATTAGCGATTTTTGTTAATAATGGAATAGTAAAACACCAAATTAACAACAAAATGCTGAACATTAGGCTATTAAAAATTTGCCGTAAAAATCCTGGGAAAAAATGTCGTCAGGCATTTACCGTTTAAAAAAAAAAAAAACAGATATATTGACGTTGAGGATTGATATTACGATCACCAACCCGTACAAGATAATACCAACGTAGGGTAACAAATACGGTCGTCTGTATTTCACTGAAATGCGTCTGGGAACAGAATATTTTTACAGAAAATTTCCGATTAGATTATTTTTTTTTTATTTTTTTTACACCTTGTTTTTTCCGATTAATATTATTATTTTTTTGGTTACACATTGTTCAGAGATCACATGAAATTGCCTATTTCCCTTTTATAGATGATGCGAGTAAATATGTTTGGTCACTGCCTGACTAAAAAGCAAATGACTACCACAGTTATTCTCACTTAGAATAGAACTTCTGCCATAAGAATCTCAAGAGAGCGTTGAATGCCTCGTTATCAAGTGAATTGTAATCCCATGAACCTCAAACTTGAGACGCCCATTCATTGAAAATTAAAATATCTTTAGAGATAATAAGTTCAGAATTCAAAGCGGAGTTCGATACTAGCAATACTGTTTTGTTTTCAATGAACTGGATACGATCGTGTCACTTTTTATGTCGTAAGAGAGAGAGAGAGAGAGAGAGAGAGAGAGAGAGAGAGAGAGAGAGAGAGAGAATTATATTAGCCCTTTGATGGCCAGCTACATTATCTTTTAACTTCAAATATAGGGATTTCCTTGAGAGAGAGAGAGAGAGAGAGAGAGAGAGAGAGAGAGAGAGAGAGGGGGGGGGGGGGGGACTTGTCGGTGGGATTAACCGCATCATGAATTTTCTGCATCCCAACATACCTTTCAACATTCCTCTCATTCCCCAAAACAATAGGTTGATTATTCATCCCAACAGACGCAAACGTTTCATTTTCATTCCCATTTCACATAACTTTTTCATAACAAACATTTGAACCCCCCCCCCCCCCCCACAACCTTTTCCTTGTGGTGGCCGATGTGGTGACGTCCTTGACTGGTGAACCCCAGACTGGAGTTTGATTCCCGCTCAAACTCGTTAGTTTCTTTGGTCGCTACAACCTTACCATCCTTGTGTGCTAAAGATGGGTAGGCTTTTGGGGGAGCCTATAGGTCCGTGTGCTGAGTCATCAACAGCCATTGCTTGGCCCTCCTTGGTCCTAGCTTGGGTGGAGAGGGGGCTTTTGCACTTGTCATATGTATATAGTTTCTGTCTCTAGGGTATTGTGCTGATTGATAGGGCAATATCACTGTCCCTTGCTTCGGCCATTCATGAGTGGTTTTTGAACCTTTAAACACTAGCAATTACTTCCCTGTGAATCTCTCGTTCATTTGCCTTACCATCCTACTCTAAATCCTTCGAAGTGTTGGTATAGCAAATAGAAATTCCGTCATCTTTTCTAAATGCAAAAGATCTTGCAATATTAGTGACAATGTCATAAAGTGTGTTGGGAATTTTGAAGCTTCTGTACAGTTGGTATATTTGGAATTATTGATGCTTTGGAATTTTGCTTATTCTACAACCTTATTGTTTCCCGGCAAGAATCTAAGAGCGATTTTTACCGGTGATTTTGCCATTAACCTAACTTCAGTATATTCATGTATGCATCTCTAGCTAGGTGAATGTATGCCAAGAGTAACCCTACTGACCTACCAAACCTGAACAAAGGGCTTTACCACTCATCTGCGTGCTATCATAGACTTTTTTCCTGATATACAGAAAACGAAACAAACTTTAATGAACTAGAAAAAAACCGAAAGAATGATGGTAACAAAAATTTTCCATAAAAAAAAACAAAAATGTTCTATATAAACTTCGAACTTCCCTCTCTGTTTAAACAGCCTGAAGTTATTTACTGAAAGTTGTAATTTTTGGTCATAGATTTACTATGATGTTCATAACTTTAGTAATCTGTTCACTGTAAGTGCATTTGAATTTAAATACAATTTTCCCCTTTTGGTTTTACAGGTGTTATGATTATTCTTGTCGTAATTAGGAGTGAGAACTTTGCCTTATGTATTGTCATTAAAGTTGATAATCTAGCTTCCTTATATGTACGTATTGATAGTCATATATATATATATATATATATATATGTATATATATATGTATATATATAATGTATATATATACACACACACACACACACACATATATATATATATATATACATATATATATATATATATATATCTCATCATCATCATCACCCGTTACTAGTTCACTGCATAAGGACGTCCTCAGACTTGTCCTTTCCCTTGCGTCTGCTTATGGTCTTTTCGTGCCAGTACTTACCCCGCAAGCTTTCTTAGTTCGTCAATCATTCTTCTTCTCTGTCTTCCCATACTTTTTTTTAACTGTCTCTAGGGAGCCATTCTATTACTCCTAATGTTGTGTGTATATATATATATATATATATATATATACTGATATACTGTATATATACATATTCCAAAATGTTAATATTCCCATTATTACCTGTTTTTTAGGTATGCAATCAGGTAGTTTACAATATTTTCGTTACTGTTTCGTCAAATGAAAACTGCGTCCATAATATAAATAATATACAATACAATAATATATATATATATATATATATATATATATATATTATAATGTAATAGGATATAATATAGCTATGTGTGTATAATAAAAATTACAGTCCCAAAAATCAGATGCATTCAAAAGAGGAATAAGATGGTAAAAGGTTTTTTAATCGTTTCGTGACTTCCTTGTTTAACACTCCTTTCAGTCTTTTCTCTATTCTTCAATAACTGTTTTCAACTTTTTCTTTCATTAATTTCCTGCTCGTGTTCGTTCATGGTTTTCTTAGTTTAATTTTTCTTACATGTATTTTCTTACTATTTTACACATTTTTTTTTCTTTTGAAACTTTACTGAGTATTCTATTTAATTCTTTCTGGATTTTTTTTTATTCCGCTTATAGTATTTTAGTTTTATATATTTGTTTCATTTCTTTTAAATGTTCATTAATTAACGATTTTCTTGTTTATATTCGTTCATATTCTGCTTCTTTGCCTTCAGCTTTTCCCATTTCCATATTCGTTCATGGTGTTCTTAATTTTATTCCTTCATATATTTAAAATATAATTCTTTTCTTTTTTTCCTCTTAAAGTTTTGAAAAATAGTCCTTTTAATTATTTAACGGTTTTTATCTTTATTATTTAATGATTTAATCCTAATTATAAAAAAAAAAGTCCTTTTCATATTTCTATTCTTTCAAGATTTTCTTTTCAGAAATTTCATTTGTATATAAATGTTCTTCACTCTTTTTTTAATCTTTTATTAGGCCCCAACTTAACCTTCCCCTTGTAGAATAAGGAATATTGCAATCTAGTTTTCTCCATATTTCTTCACTTGTACATTCATCATGAATATATAAATACACGCACAAACACACACATGTATATATATACATACATATATATATGTATATATATATATATGTATATATATGTATATATACATATACATATCTATATATATATATATATATATATATATATCTGTGTGTGATAAGTAAAATGCCACTTTCTCTGAAAAAGTTTTTTATTTATGCATCAAAAACCTGAAGCCTTTCTAAGACATCAGAACATATGCTAGTTACAACTCAAAGATCTATTGAAAAAATAGTAGTGCGACTATTGAGACAAAAAAATAGCAACATGGATACGCGAGCAAACTAAAGTAGAGGATATTCTAACAACAGGTAAGAAAAATAGGCCTACACCCTTTATGAGTTCACACTTCCAAAAACTAAATATTCTGGCAGAGGACAATCAAACACTTGGAAAAGGATTGTGGTGGCCGATGTGGTCACGCTACTGACTGGTGAACGCCAGACTGGGATTCGAGTCCCGCTCAAACTCGTTAGTTTCTTTGGTCCCTGCTTCCTCACCATTCTGTGAGCTAAAGATGGAGGGTTTTGGGGAGCCTATATGTCTATCTGCAGAGTCATTAGCGATCATTGCCTGGCCCTCCTTGATCCTAGCGTTTGTGGATAGGTGGCTTTTGCGCTGATCATATGTATATATGGTCAGTCTCTAGGGCATTGTCCTGCTCGATAGGGCAATGTCACTCTCCCTTGCCTCTGCCATTCATGGGCGGCCTTTAAAACCTTTAAACCTCTAGAAAGTGAAAATAGAAAAGCGTACGATCAGTGATGTAGTTGATGAGGGGAACTGTAAAAACTACATTTCCCATTAACCGTTTGCTGCCAAAGGAATTGGCTGTGATATCCAAACTTTATATGCATTGCAAGTGAACAAATTTATCTCCGCCGAAGAATGGAAAAACCTGGAGGTGTTTTTGCGACAACTGGGCTGTAAAACCTTGACGCCCTACACCAATCTGCATACCGATGCAACCGGATGTGCAGTCCGTATTTCGGGAAATTTTCTTGGTGTCGATCATAGTATTTTACCCTGTGCAATATTGCTTATATTTCTGTGACATTTCGCATAATATTATATTTATAAAACGTAAGGCAATATCTATCTATCTATCTATCTATATATATATATATATATATATATATGCATGTATGTATGTATGAATGTTCAAATAGCCATTATATTTTACTACCTTAGAATCCGGATTCATACCTCGGGATCAGAGACCCAAGAGGGTATAAGAGAGAATCCAGATATTAAGGTTGTAAAATATATGGCTCATTTGAATATGATAAAAGAAAACACGTCTGAATGTGCAAAATTTATCATATATGTGGATGTATGTATATATGTATGTATGCGTATATGTATGTATAAATATATGAATGGGTGTATATGTATGTGTAATAGATGAGATCCAGGAGAGAGATATGAAAATATTGATTGGTTATCTTTTCCAGCACAAGAACATCCATAAATATACATGGAGTTCACCAATTACAAAAATCAAATAAATTACATAGCCATCAATAAAGAGAGAAGGGAGACTCTGAGAAATGTAAGAAGCTATAGAGGTGCAGATATTGGTAGTGATCACCAGCTCCTCATTATCACATTGAAATAAAAACCGAAAGCACCCAGCAGAAATGTAGATAGAATATCTAGGTTTGATGCAACTAAGATTCTAGAAGATGAGCACAGAGAAACCTTTGCAGTTGAATGTAGGAATCGATTTGCTTTCTTAGAGACTTTAAGAGACGAAGAGCAGACAATTAATGAAGAATAGTGTGGTATTAAGAACATATATCAGTCAGTTGGTAGTGAAGTCTTGGGCCACGCCATTACAAGGAGAAAACCATGGATATCAAATGATACTTAGGATACCATAAAAAGGAGATAAATACCGAAATTGATTGTTGAAAGTTTTCGAGGAAGCAATGAAAATTACAAGGTTGAGTCTGCTAAGTATTGAATTCAAAAGAAAATCCATGAATAACTAGAGAGAATATTTAGATAGGAAAGCAGATAAGGTTGTCAAAGCTATGAATTCATGGAGTGGCTATGGTGTAAGAATTGCTCAGAGAATTATTAATGAAATCTCTACTGAGACACAGAAGAAGAAGGGCCTCGGTTAGATTTCGCCAGTCGTCTCTATTTTGATCTTTTAATTCAATACTTCTCTATTCATCATCTCCTACTTCGCGCCTCATAGTCCTTAGCCATGAAGGTCTGGGTCTTCCAACTCTTCTAGTGCCTTGTGGAGCCCAAATGAACGTTTGTTGAACGAATCTTTCTTGGGGGGGGGGGGGTGCGAAGAGCATGCCCAAACCATCTCCATCTACCCCTCATCATAATCTCATCCACATATGGCACTCGAGTAATCTCTCTTATAGTTTAATTTCGAACCTGTCCAGTCATTTAGCTACCAATATCCTTCTGAGGGTTATGTTCTCAGATCTACTAAATCTATTGGAAATTGCTTCATTGTCATACCATGACTCATGTCCATAGAGTAACCCGATCTCGCTGAACTGATATATTGTCTGATTTTTATATGCAATTTCAGACGATTTGATTTCCAAATTCCACTTAACCTAGCCACTCCTAGCCACTGTCTGATTGGCTTTTTTTCAATCTTTCACTAAACTCTAATTCTAAAGACCCTGTATTGGAGATCATAGTTCCTAAATACTTAAAGGATTCTATCTCATTAATTCTTCCTCCTTCCAATGATATTTCATTTTCCATTGCATACTCCGTTTTCATCATCTCTGTCTTTTTTCTATTGATCTTTAGCCCAACCTCGTTTGATATTTCATGGATTCTGGTAAGCAGGCATTGCAAATCCTGTTGTGTTCTGCTAACAAGGACATCATCATCAGCATACTCTAGGTCTGCTAAATTCCTATCACCAATCATTTAAATTATATATATATATATATATATATATACATATATATATAGATATATGTATATAAATACACTATTTTATATATATATATATATATATGTGTGTGTGTGTGTGTGTGTATTGTGTGTATATATATATATATATATATATATACATATATACACTATTTTATATATATGTGTATATGTATATATATACATATATATATATATATATATATATGCATGTATGTATAATGTATATTGTATTGATAAGTATATATGTATATATATATATATATATATATACATATATATGAATATATATATTCATATATATACATGTATACGTATATAGATATGTGTGTAGGTGTGTATGTATGTAATATAAGGGTATGACTTCTTCCTCCCTGATAATCCTCTTATCTGTTTCTTCATTGTCGCTAGATAATCCATTATCTCCAGAGAAAAATTCAACGGTGAAAACAATTACAAAATATATTTCAGAATATTGTGCAATATCTGGAAAGATTAATCCAGTTACAGTTTAATTATCTGCTAAGATAATTAGTGTTTATTAAATCAACAAGATCGAAGAAGAGAAAATATTTTTCCGTCTTATATTCAAGATAGTTATCGAAACTTGGTCCCCTCATGCGTTGCATTTAGTGAAACAAAAAGTTAACAAGTTGTAATGGTCGTTTTGGAATTACAAACCTTAACTGTCTTTGCAAACATTGAGTAAATTGGAAAGATATTCTGGACATGTTAAGGTATTAAGGTTTTATATCACTTTCCACTGTTAATATAAAACGAGAGATTTTATTACTTTTCGATTCGCTCTATTGGCTGAATGCAAATAAACTATTCTTTGTTTAAAATAAGAGTAAATATTTCTTCAGAATTGCCAACGACATTTATCCTTAATTGCAGTATGGCTGGAGAGGTTCCCATCATTCACTACGAATAAGAGGCGTACCCTTAAGTGAGAGAGAGAGAGAGAGAGAGAGAGAGAGAGAGAGAGAAAGAGAGAGACTCTCTCTCTCTCTCTCTTTCTCTCTCTCTCTCTCTCTCTCTCTCTCTCTCTCTCTCTCTCTCATCTTCGACATTTGTGTTCAAATCTAGTGTTTGAGATGCTTCCCGAAACTCTGCATCATCCCTACATTTAGTTCTCCTCTCGGGCCGAAAATCTCGATAACTTAAGACTATTTGGCATCCACGTGACCTAATCAAATGGAATAAAACGATTGCATTCACCTCGTTAGCGAATATTGAAGAAACTATGACTAAATTCAGTAAATATTACAGATTCGAGAATGTATGTCAAAATCCTCTGTTAACTTAGAAGAAATTCTTGCAAGTAGATTTCGATGTTGGTTAAATGTTAATAAAGAACTCTTACTTTTAAAATGGAGTAACTATTTCAATGAGAATAGGGGAGGATATTTATTCGTATATGCAGCATGAGTCGTAAACAAGAGCAATCTGATATTTTAGATTTCTGCCAATTAATATTGTCAGCATTTGACGAAAATCTACGGACATCACCTCCCAATTTTCATATACTGGCTGTACAGTAGATGTTGAAAAGTGCAGTGTTGTACCAGAATCGTGATTTTGATCCGTATCATCTTCAAAATTTCATGGTTTCTTTTGATGCATAATATCTATCCTATCTAGTGTTAGAATTTGGTGAAAATTCAGTGCAAAAATTTGATCTGACGTAATCTTTAAAATTGTGAAAATACAAATCCGGATTTAGAATCTGGTTCCGGTGTCGTATTATCTCCAAAAGTTAATGGAGTCGTCCATGTTTTAAGATCTATCTGTGGTGGAAATTTCGTCAAAATCCGTCTATTTGTTTTGACGTCATCTTTATAATTGTGAAAAATGTAAATCCGGAACCAGATTCGTGTCCACAGACACACAGACAAATAAATAAATAAATAGATAAATAAACCGACTCGAATATATAACCTCCTTGGCGGACGTAATAAGAGAGTGTATTAGGGTGTATTTGAGAGAGAGAGAGAGAGAGAGAGAGAGAGAGAGAGAGAGAGAGAGAGAGAGAGAATATTTAGAATTTTTTCACTAGCTATATCTGAAACGCCACAAGGAGAGAGAGAGAGAGAGAGAGAGAGAGAGAGAGAGAGAGAGAGAATATATTTAGAATTTTTTCACTAGCTATATCTGAAACGCCACAAGGAGAGAGAGAGAGAGAGAGAGAGAGAGAGAGAGAATATATTTAGAATTTTTTCACTAGCTATATCTGAAACGCCACAAGGAGAGAGAGAGAGAGAGAGAGAGAGAGAGAGGAGAGAGAGAGAGAGAGAGAGAGAAATGGTACTTGTTATAATAATAATAATAATAATAATAATAATAATAATAATAATAATAATAATAATAATAATAATAATGTTATTATTATTAATAGACAGCATGGCAATAATCTGTGATGCTGAGAGCAAAGCAGAGTTGATTGAGAGTGCTTTGACCTACGATCTGCATAGGATTAGCATTCGACCTCTCAGAGGAGTTTCACTAAATATACATTTCTGTGGTACATTAGAGTTCAGTAGCAAGGTGAATGTTGCTTATGGGGAATACGATGGATGTAATGGAACGTCATCTATTTTTTCATAACCTCTCTCTCTCTCTCTCTCTCTCTCTCTCTCTCTCTCTCTCTCTCTCTCTCTCTCATACATACAAACATACATACATACATACAATGAAGGAGAACCATATAAGAGAACGCGCTATTTGTTTGGCCTATTTTATTTGTTTTTTATGCGTCGAAGAAAGTGGTAATTTCCAAAGCAAGATTCGACAAGTTTCATTATCAATTCATAGAATATCACCGTAGATCCTATAACTTATCAAGGATTAAAAGGAACGAGGGTATTGCCTTCTGGTTGAGAGGATTTTCTTGAACATGAGTGATGTCTTTCATTGGATGATCAGTCAGAGAAAGAATTCTTATATTTATGAATAAGATGAACAACAACCAAAGATTATAGGTAGTAGGTGGGCTAAGGCACGAGCCATCCGCTTAGATACTACCGTTAGAGAGATATCGGGTACTTTGACTGGTCAGACTATACATTGGCCCCCTCTCTGGTTACGGCTCATTTTCTTATGCCTACACATGCACCTAATAATCTGACCTATTCTTTACACATCCTCCTTTTTCTTCATACCTCTGTCATCACTAACCTAACCAAAAATTTCTTCAACATTCAATAGTTTAACTATTCCACTGTAATTGTTCAGTGGCTACTTTTGGTAAGGGTAAAAGATGCCCTTTAGCAGCTCTTCTAGGAGAAGGACACTCCAAAATCAAACCATTGTTCTTTAGTCTGGGGTAATGCCATAGCTCCAAAATCAAACCATTATTCTTTAGTCTGGGTAATGCCATAGCCTCTGTACTATGATTTCCCATTGTCTTGGATTAAAATTCTATTGCTAGACGCTACACCCAGGTATACTAGTGTATCTGTTTCCTTATTTTAGTTGCTAAACTCTTTCATTTGTTTGAACAGCCCGAAGTCCTAAACTACAAGTTGTAACTTTTGGTGTTTTATTTATGGTCATGTTTACAACCCCAGTTATTTATTTTCAGGTGGCTATAATGTTACAGCTGCAAATACTATTTTCCACTTTTGCTTTGCCGATGTTGTTTATATTTACTATTGCTGTTGTTTTAAATAAGAAAGAGACCTTTATTATAAAAGAAAAAAAAAAGTCGCTAAAAGGTGAGGTAAAGATGCTGAAGTAAATTTTGCCAGGCATTTACCATTTTAAAATCGGATATATTGACGTAAAGGAGTGAGATTACGGTCACCAACCCATGAAAGATAATAACAAAGTAGGATAAAAATGAAGGCCATATGTGTTTTACTGAAATGCAGCTGAGGACAGTATATTTTTACGGAGAATTTCCGAATAGAATTACAGTTTTTTAAGCAGTGTATGTAGTCCCCAGCTTTGCTTAACGTCATTCAGATTCATTTTTCTATGGTATCAGAGTTCACTTACCAATCATCCGTTTCGTATTATCCGAAGGGTATTGCTGCATTTTAAGAGGTATATAATGTTTCAACTACATTTTTTTATTTGCAAATATTATGCAAGACCAAAAATAATCTATTAATGTGTCTTCATACTAGAATATTTTATGTTTGCAATGTAGGTACCACTAAACTGGATTGCAATGATGAATATCACTCTAGATTTAACCCTATATAGGTAAAGGAGTAAAAAAAGCTAGTGTAGACCATTGGATTCGGGTAGACAAACACAACCAAATATCAGTAAGATACCTTCGTTGACTAGAAGAGTGCAGACCTACGCAACGGCAGTTTATTTCTTGACCCTGACATTGACCTTTGACCTAGGACTTTTAAAATTGAATCACTTCCACGTCTTGACATAACAATTAATCCCTGGAAGTTTCACAGCTCTATAAGTAGAATTGTGACCTTCACCACGGCAGTTTATTTCTCGACCTTGACCTTGGCCTTTGACCTAGGACTTTCAAAATTGAATCACTTCCACATCTTAACATAACAATTAATCCCTGAAAGTTTCACAGCTCTATGAGTAAAATTTTGACCTTCACCACAGCAGTTTATTTCTCGACCTTGACCTTGACCTTTGACCTAGGACTTTTAAAATTGAATCACTTCCACATCTTAACATAACAATTAATCCCTGAAAGTTTCACAGCTCTATGAGTAAAATGTGACCTTCACCACGGCAGTTTATTTCTCGACCTTGACCTTGACCTTTGACCTAGGACTTTTAAAATTGAATCACTTCCACATCTTAACATAACAATTAATCCCTGAAAGTTTCACAGCTCTATGAGTAAAATTTTGACCTTCACCACAGCAGTTTATTTCTCGACCTTGACCTTGACCTTTGACCTAGGACTTTCAAAATTGAATCACTTCCACATCTTAACATAACAATTAATCCCTGAAAGTTTCACAGCTCTATGAGTAAAATTGTGACCTTCACTACGGCAGTTTATTTCTCGACCTTGACCTTGACCTTTGACCTAGGACTTTCAAAATTGAATCACTTCCACATCTTAACATAACAATTAATCCCTGAAAGTTTCACAGCTCTATGAGTAAAATGTGACCTTCACCTCGGCAGTTTATTTCTCGACCTTGACCTTGACCTTTGACCTAGGACTTTTAAAATTGAATCACTTCCACATCTTAACATAACAATTATTCCCTGAAAGTTTCACAGCTCTATGAGTAAAATTTTGACCTTCACCACGGCAGTTTATTTCTCGACCTTGACCTTGACCTTTGACCTAGGACTTTCAAAATTGAATCACTTCCACATCTTAACATAACAATTAATCCCTGAAAGTTTCACAGCTCTATGAGTAAAATTTTGACCTTCACCACGGCAGTTTATTTCTCGACCTTGACCTTGACCTTTGACCTAGGACTTTCAAAATTGAATCACTTCCACATCTTAACATAACAATTAATCCCTGAAAGTTTCACAGCTCTATGAGTAAAATGTGACCTTCACCTCGGCAGTTTATTTCTCGACCTTGACCTTGACCTTTGACCTAGGACTTTCAAAATTGAATCACTTTCACATCTT
>NC_090754.1:82272895-82275395 GCF_036898095.1 Palaemon carinicauda
AAATTGATGCAGACGACGAACAGAAACTCATGGGGATCTATTAGGGAAATTCCGATAATCTCTTCCCTGGGTAGACTTAAACTGGAGCATGTGACCTTTACCCTAGATCTGATGATTTTTACCTTAGATCACCTTAAAACTGTTCCAATTTCCTTAAATTTGAAGCTAGTAAAACTGGAATAATACTTTAGAATTACCTTCAAAATTACCTTGAAACCATACAAATTACCTCAAATTAAGGTAATTACCTTAAACGTTTAAACCCTGCCTGGGTCCCCAGTTAGGGTTATCTTCCCCTTTAGCGTAGCTCTTGCACAGAATTCCATTTGCCTCCACTTGCTACGATTACCTTCCACCCAATTGCAAAGGGACTGGCGAGATCCATTTCCATGCAAATGGACCGACGCTCAGTTTGAAGGTCAACGGAATTAAGAGAACAAATTTTCCTGTCGGATGAATTTGTTTCACGTATAATTGTTATTATCATTATTATTTTTATTTTCATCATTATGGTTGTTATTATCATTATCATCATCATTATTATTATTATTATTATTATTATTATTATTATTATTATTATTATTATTATTATTTTTAGCTAAGCTACAACCCTAATTGGAAAAGCAAGATGCTATAATCCCAAGGGCCCCAACAGGCAAAAATAGCCCAGTGAGGAAAGGAAGTAAGGAAATAGATAAACGATATCAGCATTATAAACAATTAGAATTATATATCTTAGAAACATAAACAACATTAAATCAGATATTTCATATATAAACTCTAGAAATGTTAGTTGGAAAAGCAGGATGCTACAAATTCAAAAGCTCCAACGGGGAAAAATAGCCCAGCGAGAAAAGGAAATAAGGAAATAAATAAACTACAAGATGAGTAATGAACACTTTAAATAAAATATTTTAAGAACAGTTACATTAAAACGGATCTTTCTTAACTACAAAAATGTTTTCATCATTATCTTATTTGATCAGCAAAAAGAATTATTAGTAATCATTTAATGTATAAATACATTTCTTTCCCCCTGATTTAATGTATAACATGTTACCAAATGATAATCGTTATTCATAAAAAAGAAAATTATTTATTTAATCATTTATCATTTGCATAAAAAGCAATTGAAAATTTACATTGGCACCGAAATTTATGCCGAAAAGAAAATCATATTATCCAATATCTGGATACGTTTGTTCTCTCTCTCTCTCTCTCTCTCTCTCTCTCTCTCTCTCTCTCTCTCTCTCTCTCTCTCTCTCTCTCGATAAATAACTAAGATGCATCCCAGACCATCCAAGAGTGGAAGATGCAAAATACACCGGAAGGTGCATTAGCAACTCTCTGGTGGATAAACGAGGTGCCTCACACTGAGGGACATGGGGGAACCCAAACATAAAATAAAGCAATAAGATAAGGCTGGCTCTCTCTCTCTCTCTCTCTCTCTCTCTCTCTCTCTCTCTCTCTCTCTCTCTCTCTCTCTCTCTTAAGGGTTTGGCAAACAACGAAAAAACAATCTTTTAAAAAAAATGGAAAAAATGAATTCTCCACACCATTATCCATAAATATCAACGGAGATTATACTTATATTAACATAGGGTAAAATTTTGTATTACAATAATGTATCGTGAGATTATGTCTGTGAAAAGGTACCACCAATTGATATTTTTTTCTAAAATAATTTATATTGGAAAGTTTTATCTATTCTCAGTCTGTATAAAGGAGTTTTATTGTAATCTGTTATTAAAGGGAACATAAAAATCTCGAGGTCGATTAGCTCGCGTAGATTATGTCTTATAATAATAATAATAATAATAATAATAATAATAATAATAATAATAATAATAATAATAATAATAATAATAATAATAATAATCATCATCATCATTATCATCATCATCATCACCATTATTATTATTATTATTACTACTACTACTACTACTACTAATATTAAAAATAATAATGATAATGATTATTATTATTATTATTATTATTATTATCATTATTATTATCATTATTAGAAATAATAATAATAATAATAATAATAATAATAATAATAATAATAATGATAATAATAATGTTTTTTTTATTCTTGTTTCAAATCTAAAGAGATGTAATACTCAATGATATTATATATTTCACATACGCATCTCCATACCTTTGTTCGATCAAATCTATTACTAACAGAACTCTTCTTTGACTTGCTGCAGGAGTGAATCTTGAAGTTCCCTTGAGGACATCGCAGGATTTCATGGATAGCTCTCAGTTGAAGGATTCTGCACGTGCTCAGGATTAACAGGTACGGTTTCGAAATACATCTTGATCTGTTGTATTTGGTTCATGCAGTGCAGGGTACAATGGTTCTGGTAGTTCATGTTTGTTTATTTAGGTTTGTTTATGTTTTATGAGCTAGAGATCTTTCCAGGAATATTTTGACTGATTTTCAAATTTGAAATATTTTCACCGCAAACATGTTCCACCCAAACCCACAAATCGG
>NC_090754.1:82280395-82295395 GCF_036898095.1 Palaemon carinicauda
ATCTTTCATATATAAAGTATAAAAAGAGATATGTGTCAGCCTGTTCAACGTAAAAACATTTGCTGCAAGTTTGAACTTTTGGAGTTCTACTGATTCAACTACCCGATTAGGAAGATCATTCCACAACGTGGTCACAGCTGGAACAAAACTTCTAGAATACTGATTAGTAATAAGAGAGATGGAGGTTTGCCCAATCAAGAAGTTTTGTAATTTAAGTAACCATTTCTAGACTTTCTTTATTTTTCACAGAACTTCCAAAATATATACTTGTTTATTGAGAGTACGTTTATTATGTGTTAAGTGATACTGTTCTCCGTTCAAAATGAGTACTATTTTTTTTCCATTTGTTTAATCTTACCAAATCGAGTTTGTCGCACATAAGATAATACAAGTGCTTAGGCAATTTAATTATGTTGTATTAGTGTATAAAAGGGAAATTTTATTTAATGGATAAGATTATATGTTAGGCAGCCCAGTTTGTAAATCTCCCTTATATAAAAAAGAGCAAGATTCTGGATATATATATATATATATATATATATATATATATATATATATATATATATATATATATATATATATATATATATATATATATATATATATATATATATATGTATATAACTGTGCATATATATACATACACAAACATATATAAATAGTTTGTATATATATATATATATATATATATATATATATATATATATATATATATATATATATATACTGGACTTTCATTAAAAGGGGCTAGCGTTCGATCCCAAGTATGAGGTAGAAATTTATTTCTATTTGAACACGATGTTGTGTTGACATTTATCCATATTGACTCATTAGGTGTAATTTGAATGAATTATTACCAATTGTGTCACGTGGTGGGCCGGGATATCGGGTAAAACTTGCTGGTAAGAGACTGGTGTCTCGCCAGGTAAATCCTCGGACAGCTGGGTAGCGTCAGGTTCCGATATCTTTTAATGGCCTCTCGTGGCATGGTTGGTTTCGACCTGGCCTTTCATTAGAAGGGGCTAGCGTTCGATCCCATATATATATATATATATATATATATATATATATATATATATATATATATATATATATATATATATATTTATATATGGGTATATATATATATATATATATATATATATATATATATATTTATATATGTATATATATATATATATATATATATATTTATTTATTTATTTAAGTGGTATATATAGCATATATATATATATATATATATATATATATATATATATATATATATATATATATATATATATATACTGTATGTATATATATATATATATATATATATATATAATATATATATATATACATACATATATATATAAACTATGTATATATATATATATATATATATATATATATATATATATATATATATATATGTATACATACAGTATATTTATTTACCTATATATATATATATATATATATATATATATATATATATATATATATATACATACATATATATATAAACTATGTATATATATATATATATATATATATATATATATATATTTATACATACAGTATATTTATTTACCTATATATATATATATATATATATATATATATATATATATATATATATATATATATATGTATATTTATATATATACATATACATATATATATATATATATATATATATATATATATATATATATATATATATATATATATATATATATATATATATATCTTTTCGGTCAATAAAAGGGGGAGAGATATTTATCATACGCTGGCGAGAGAGGAGTGCGTGTGCATGTATGTCTATCTAAATTTTCACCCGTAGGCTCCTTTTGGCATTCGCATTAAATCGAAAGGATTATTATTATTATTATTATTATTATTATTATTATTATTGTGGGTATAATTATTATTATTATTATTATTATTATTATTATTATTATTATTATTATTATTATCATCATCATCACCATTATTACTTGCTAAGCAACAGCCCTAGTTGGAAAGGTAGGATACTATAAGTCTAAGGACCCCAACAGCAGCAAATCAAGAGGAAGAGAAATAAGATAGGAAAGTGTTCCCAAGTGCACCCTCAAGCAAAAGAACTCTAACCCAAGACAGTGGAAGATTTCCTCTTAATCTCTCTTGATTTCATTAGACGAGACTTCAATCCCTCTCTCGATCTCATTCATTCTAAACTGGATTATATGAAGAATTCTGGATGATGAATGGGAATCAACAATTTACTGGAATATGCTGTGAGATGGTCTCTGAAGAGAAATGCTTATCCAGTTTATTCATTGTAGTAATTAAACTAAACATTTTAGAAATAGTGATAATCTTCATCATAGTTTTAATTAGGCAAAGCATAATATTTTTTTATCCAATAATAATGATGATGATGATGATGATGATGATGATGATGATGATGATAATAGATCGCTCACCAAATAAAAAAGAATTAGTCCACAACCAAATCAAAATGAATAAATGTAGAACCAACTAAAAACGAGTAAATGTACAACCGAATTAAAATGAATAACATTACAATCAAATAAAAATGAATAACTGTGCAACCAAATAAAAACGAACAACTGTACACTCAAATAAAAATGAATAATTGTACAATCAAATTAAAATGAATAACTGTAAAAAAAAATGAAAACGAATAACTGTACAATGATATTAAAATTGATAATTGCACAATCAAATTAAAATAAATAATTGCACTATGAAATTAAAATGAATAACTGTACAATCAAATAAAATGGATAACTGTACATTCAAATAAAAAATAATAACTGTACAATCAAATTAAAATAAATAACTGTACATTCAAATAAAAATGAATAACTCTACAATCAAATGAAAATGAATAACTATTTAATGAAATAAAAAGGAATAACTGTACAGTCAAATAAAAGTGAATAACTGTACACTCAAATAAAAACGAATAATTGTACACTCAAATAGAAACGAATAACTGTACAATCAACTAAAAATAAATAAATGTAGAACCAATTAAGAACGAATAACTGTAGATGGCATTCTTCATGAACCATATACTTCTATTTTCAGATTCTGCTTTAATTATTCAGGTAAATTTTTTCATCCTTTCTTAGTTACTTGTGGTATTCATTTGCTGACATTACCGTTAGGTATTGCTTTAATTACATGTGTGAATCAAAGAATATTTTCAGTCAATCATTATATTCCTTCCTCGGAGAGTTCATAATGATAAAATGTTCAATCAACACTCAAAACTTATATGTTTTTTTTTTTATAGTTTTATAATGTATTATATGGCAATATATTTATTATATCATACGTTTTACTAAGTTATATTTTTTCTAATGTAATATGAAATTTAAAAACCTAAACATTAACACGTTTAATTTCCCATCTTTTATGCTTGATATCTAAATAAATGACAACATGTTTATTATGCCATCTTATATTTTATGTTATGTTGTTGTATTTGATATTATATAATATTTTTGAATTCCGAAACCTAATAATATTATCACTTTTAAATTCTCATGTCTTATCCTTGGTTTTAAAGAATTTTCGAATATCAAAAAATGCTTGGAATTCATAACTTATTTAAGAAATTTAATTTATTTCATGGAGAATCGTATTGTGGAATTCAAAACCTATTAATATTAACACGTTAAAATTATACATGGTTTCAAGAATTTTCGAATATAAAATAAAAAAAAAATTCTTGTAATTCATGACTTTGAAGTCTCTTCAATGAAGTTTAATTTATTTAATGAAGAATCGTTAAGATCTCATCTCCCCGACGAAGAAACCTCATCCAAGATCATCTCAAGGAAGGAGACTAAAGAGATTTTGTGCATAGAGACCAAGAGTTACTCTGTAATGCAAATGAAGTTGGAAGCCTTTTTTTTTAAGGAGTACAGTATATCATGAATATATAATGCTTGCTTTGCATTTATCATGAATTCTTTATGCTGATGATAAGCGTTTCTCTCGCCTGGAGAATCTTAGGTGCAGAAAATGTCCTCATCTTTTGAGGAAAGATAAGAGAATCCGGGTAAAGATGGCATTTATCTTGGAATACGGAGAGGTTGCAGAAATTTCGCTCCGGTAAGAGAAGAAAATTTAGTGTATGTTTTAAGAAAATTCTAGAAAATATCTGAGAGATTAGTTCACCAAACTTTCAACTGGGTTCCACAAGACACTAGAAGAATTGGAAAACCCAGGCCTACATGGCTGAGGACTATGAAGCGTGAATCAAGAGATGATGAATGGAGAAGTATAGAATTAAAAGCTCAAGACAGAGACGACTGACAAAATCTAACTGATGCCCTTTGCGTCAATAGACGTAAGAGGAGATGAGGATGATCTGATAATTGCTGTAAGGGTAAAATATTGTCAGCCAAATGAAATAAGAAAAAATAAAGTTAATATCTAATTATCAGATGAAATGTAAATAATTCATTTCATGAAATGATGAAAGTAAAGTCCTTGATCATGAAACAAGAGACCTTACTTCAAATCATAAAGAACAGACAGTAACTAGAAACGCGCTCTGATTGTGCAAACCTCCGCCACGGCAGCTTATTTCTCGAAACCAGCTGGCCTTTCCCAGAATCAATTTAGACTGTAGGCGTATTGTGAACTTGGGGTTGAGGTTAGGGTTAATTAAATCGAACTTTTGCTCGACCTTAGACCTTAACCTTTGACTTAGGACTTTCAGAATTGGGTCGCTTCCAAGTCGTACCATAACAATTAATCGATGGAAGTTTTTCTACTCTATGAGTAAAATGGTGGTCAGGAAGATGTTCAAAAGCAAACAAATAGAGGCGAAAACATAACCTCCTCCAAACTTCGTTGGCTGAGGTATTAAAGTCTTAACGTAAGTAGGTATTCCATCCGTCAATTTCGTATATTACTGTATGTGCGAGGTGGTTGTTAGGTGCTAACAGAGAGGTGAGGTGAAAACAAGTAAATTTTAATCAACTGATAACGAGCCTATATACAGGCAGTTGAGAGGAAAAATGTCACATAAATTCACATAATCTAAAACATTCAATAGTATGCTTAAACAGGTTGTTCTATTATCATTGCGGGAGAGAGCGAAAAATAAAAAGGAAATAGCATTACATTGTATGAGCGTGTATGAAACTCGTTCGGTTACTTCCGGACAATTAACATTGTAATAGAGAGTAGGCTACAAGGCTCTCTCTCTCTCTCTCTCTCTCTCTCTCTCTCTCTCTCTCTCTCTCTCTCTCTCTCTCTCTCGTATGGCCAATTTACATATTCCCAAACATTAAAACTAAAAAACCCCGTACTTTAGAAACTATGTTAGTCCACTGATAGATGGATAAATAGATTAGAGAATAATTGCTGATTTTACTCCATAAAATTTGATGTCTAAACCAGACGGGAGTATATGGGCCCTTATTCTGTTTCCTGTAGAAGCTAGTGTGCTGGATTATGTAACCGTAGATGACGTAGAAAAAACACACACATACAGATATACATATTAAAGGTGTCTGACTTCAGTTCCAATTTCATTAGAATACATGCTCATCAGAACCTCACCCGGGCAAGCGCCCCCCCCCCCCCCCCCCCCCTTAATCTGGAGTCCACCTACAGCAGTGGCCTCCCCAGTAAACAGCTTAAATTCACGGTCCCGGGCGGGGATCAATGTGCTGCTATGCGATGTCTAGGCGAACACGTACCACTGTACTAGCACAGTTACTTTCAATTATAACTATGAACAAAATGCATATAGAATAAATAATATATAATATATAATGATATATTAAGTGTGTTTACAATACATTTTAGATTTTATGTGTTTTCCTGATCTTTTAATCAGCTGTTTTCATCAAGATGTTACACTAAAAGACATTAATGATAGTTTATTGACATTATTATTATTATTATTATTATTATTATTATTATTATTATTATTAGCTAAGCTATAACCCTAGATGCTGTAAGCCCAAAGACTGCAACAGGGAAAAATATCCCAGTGAGGAAAGGATATAAGGAAATAAATAAACGATATAAGAAGTAATAACAATTAAAATAAAATACTTTAAAAGCAGGAAAACAGATATTTCAAATATAAATTATAAAAAGACTTGTGTCAGCCTGTTCATCATAAAAGCATTTGCTGCAAGTCTGAACTTTTGAAGTTCTACCAATTCAACTACCCGATTAGAAATTACTAAAGTGTTGACAAGGCATCCAAAATCGTTTCATTAAAATTATAAACCATACTCATCTGGGTGATTGTTGCCTCCGCCAACGAAGATTGAAGGAGGTTATGTTTTACCTCCTGTTTCTGTGTATTTGTGTTTGTTTCTGAACGGCTACCTGGCCACAATTTTAATCGTAGAGTAATGAAACCTGCAGGAATTAATTTATGTTAATAATTAAATTTTGGAAGGTCAACGTCAAAGACCAGGGTCAGGTCAAGCTAAATGTCCAATTCACGTAATCAACCATAAGTCTGGGCATCGTTGTCACAGTGACTTCAAACTTGGTTCATATTTGAGTGTATGAAAATCCACGCCAGTTAAGGTTAAAGGTCAAGGTCGAGCAAAAGGTCGAGAAATAAGCTGCCACCATCTACTGCGTGTCTCACTAGCGTTTTTTTTATGTAATGTCGTTCTTAGACATTAATAACACGTCTCGGCCTCAGGTAGATCAATCAAGACGCTCAAATTAGTGCAACATAAAGTATTCCTTTGATCTCGAAGCTTTCAAAACATCCTTTCAGCACAGCGTTGCCTGGGGGATAGAAAGATAGGGTCTCTTTCATCTCCTAAGAAAATTCCAAGGGCGACTGAAAGTAGATCGATGCAAAAGAAAAACTAGAGGGGCACTCAGTAGAGCACAGACCTCTGCCGCGGCAGCTTATTTCTACACCTTTTCCTTGTCCTTTAACCTTAATATGTATTAATCGTCGTGGATTTTGATACACTCAAATATTAACCAAGTTTGAAGTCTCTGTGACAACGATGTCCAAACTTATGATTGATTACGTGAATTGAACATTTTCCTTGACCGTGACCTTGAACTTCCAAAATTTAATTATTTCTAGCTTTTACATAACAGTTAATCCCTGTAAGTGTCATTACTCTACGATTAGAATTGTGGACTGGAAGCTGTTCACAAACAAACACTCTAACAAACGAGTAAAACTTAACCTCCTTCCAACTTCATTGGCGGAGGTAACAAATGAGAACTCTCCAGGAAATTATAAAATTTCACAATTGCATTGGGAGTTAAATGGCAGGACAGCATTAGAAAAGAAACTATAAGAGAGATTACTCGAGTGCCATACATGGATGAGTTTATGATGAGGGGTAGACGGAGACGGTTTATGCATGCTCTTCGCACTCCCCAAGAGAGATTAGTTCACCTAACTTTCAACTGGGTTCCACAAGGCACTAGAAGAGTTGGAAGACCCAGGCTTACATGGATGAGGACTATGAAGCGTGAAGTAAGAGATGATGAACGGAGAAGTATTGATTTAAAGGTAGATGGAGAATGTATGGGCATACTCTTCGCACCCCCAAGAAAGATAGTTCACCTAACTTTCAACTGGATTCCACAAGGCATTAGAAGAGTTGGAAGACCCAGGCTTACATGGATGAGGACTATGAAGCATGAAGTAGGAGATGATGAATGGAGAAGTATTGATTTAAAAGCTCAAGATAGAGACGACTGGTAAAATCTAACTTTTCGTTAACTGGCGTAGGGGGAGATGATATATGCGGGTAAATTAAAAGTATTAGATAAGAATTTAAGAAACTAATGGTCATTTGAAATTAGAAATGAATATTTACGAAGGGGCTAATTAGGGATGTTGGATAATTGTGCTTATGTGATATTTCAAAGAATGTTTCCCTTTTATTTTAGATGTAGATGTCAAACATCCTTGTTAAAGTTTAGTAGACATAACCATATGTGGATCAAGATTTTAGTCTTAGGTTTTTAGGATATATATATATATATATATATATATATATATATATATATATATATATATATATATGTATATATACACATATATATATATATATATATATATATATATATATATATATATTTATATATATATATATATATATATATATGTGTGTATATTTATATATATATGTGTATATATATATACATATATATATATATATATATATATATATATATATATATATATATATATATATATATATATATGTATATATATATATTTATATATATATGTATATATATATATATATATATATATATATATATATATATATATATATATATACATATATATATATATATATATATATATATATATATATACATATATATATATATATATATATATATATATATATATATATATATATATATATATATATATATGTGTGTGTGTGTGTGTGTGTGTATGTGCGTGCGTTTATGTGTGTTTATGCACAAATACATACATTACATATCATATTTGCGGGGTGAGTAAGCATAAATAATAATAAATCATCAATTTCGCATCTAGAAATTAGCCAAGTTCATTTTACAAACGAAAATTCGAAGAAACACTAACAATTCTACAGAAACTAAAATTTGAACCGAATATTATCAGCCTCTCTGAGTCTTGAATTTGAAATCACTCGGCGATTGAAGTTTTCCCCTCTGGAAGTTTGAGTAAATCTCCCCTTCAGGAATTTTGTCTTGATAGTGGAATCCTCAGATGGAGAAGTTATTCCGAAACTTCATTCCCCTGGACCACTGAGGAGAAATAGCCACCTAACATGCTTTCTTGAACTCTATCTCCTTAATTCATATATATTGAAGCAGTTTAAGATTCCTTACTATGACAATTTGTTTAATTTTTCTGAAGAGAGATCGCTAACTAACATGTGCCCTTCAACTCTTCCTCCTTAATTCATATAACTCGAAGCAGTTAAGATTCCTTAACATAACAAATTGTTTCTTGACTCCATCATCATCATCATCTCCTACGCCTATTGACGCAATGGTCCTAGTTTAGATTTCGCCAGTCGTCTCTTTTATGAGCTTTTAATTCAAAACTTCTACATTCATCATCTCCTACTTCACGCTTCATAGTCCTCAACCATGTAGGCCTGGGTCTTCCAACTATTCTAGTACCTTGTGGACCCCAGTTGAAAGTTGGTGAATTAATCTCTCTTGGGGAGTGCGAAGAGCATGCCCAAACTATCTCCATCAACCCCTCACCATGATTTCATCCACATATGGCATTCGAGTAATGTCTCTTATAGTTCCATTTCTAATCCTGTCATTCAACTCCTAATATTCTTCTGAGTGCTTTGGGTAATAAGAATTTGTTATAATATTTTGCAATGAAAATTTATTTTAATATTTACAGGATATAAATCAGATGATATCAGACAGCGAACATTTTTCTATTGCTTACAGTTCTCCGTTCCTGTATGTCACAGATTATCTCTGATAATAACTTGAAGTAGTTTGGTGTTTATGCAAAGAAATTAATGAAGGAAAATAAGCAGCAGATAGTCGAAGGGATTAGATATTAGCTTGGGCAAAATGACTAATTAATAAATGTTAAAATTAATCAAGATCCTATGCAATTATAGGCAGGAATATAAAACTATGCAAGTGCGCAATTTAACCTCGAAATGAAGTTCCCATACGCTTTAAAGGTTTTAAAGGTCGCTCATGAATGGCAGTGGTAACGGGCTGTGATAATGCCCTAGAGACTGACCATGTATACATATGATCAAAGCCAAAGCCTCCTCTCCACCCAAGCTAGGACCAGGAATGGCTAGGCAATGGCTGCTGATGACTCAGCAGGCAGACCTACAGGCATTATTTATTATTTATTATTAAATGCTAAGCTACAACCGTAGTTGGAAAAGCATGATGATATAAGCCCAGGGGCCCCAACAGGGAAAATAGCCCAGTGAGGAAAGGAAATAAGGAAATAAGGAAAAATTAAATATTTTAGGAATAGTATCAATATTAAAATAAATATTTCCCATTTAAACTATAAAAACTTTAACAGAACAAGAGGAAGAGAAAATAGATAGAAAAGTGGGCCCGAGTGTACCCTCAAGCAAGAGAACTCTAACCCAAGGTAGTGTAAGACCTTGGTACAAAGGCTATGGCACTACCCAAGAATAGAGTACAGTGGTTTGATTTTGGAGTGTCCTTCTCCTAGAAGAGCTGCTTACCATAGCTGAAGAGTCTCTTCTACCCTTTCCTAGAGGAAAGTAGCCACTGAACAATTAAAGTTCAGTAGTTAACCCCTTGGGTGAAGAAGAATTGTATAGTAATCACAGTGTTGTCAGGTGTATGAGGACAGAGGAGAATCTGTAAAGGATAGGCCAGACTATTCGGTGTCTGTGTAGGCAAAGGGAAATAACCGTAACCAGAGAGAAGGGTCTTATGTAGTACTGTCTGGCCAGTCAAAGGACCCCATAACTCTCTAGCAGTAGTATCTCAACGGGCGGCTGGTGCCCAGGCCAACCTACTACCCAAACTCCAATCATTAGCTCACAAGGAGTGAGGTTGCAAACTCTACTAGAAAAACGAGTATATGCGGGTCTTGAACCTCAGTCCAGCAGATCGCTAGGCTGGGACCTTTCCCTTATAGTAGGCTACTGCAACCCAGGGCGAAATATTGATTTGCGGATAGACGACATACTAAAGGACTACAATGGAATCCATGCCGGTACAGTCAACATCGAAAATATTCTATTTATCTTCCCACAAGGTTGTTTGTTATATTTTATAGAAGGAATATTTTTAAAAGCACTGTACTGTCAGTTGCGATCTAAATAATTTTTGTTTTCTCTTCGTCAATCCAAGACAGGCGAATTGGATCAAGTTATACAAACACTTATTGTATATAATACAAAAGAGCTTGGTATTCTGTATCTCTCTTTTTAGATCTAAACTTTTCATCCCTATTTCGAAGTTTATGAAGAATTTTAACAAAACATTTTTCTTTTGGATATTGTGTTCTCGGGGAAAATTTTGGAAGATTCATCAAAACTTTTGACGTGCAGCCCTAACACCATGATCTATTTCTCACCTTTTATTATATGATTTCTGAAATATGATAAAAAAATGTTGATATTTAGATGGAAACCCTTATACTCCTATTTGAGGAATAGCACAATAACTTTCTTAAAGCCAAAGGACATCAAAGAATAATAGCATATTGTAATGCAATTTTACTGGAAAAAAAATAATATTCTTCATAGACGTCAGCTAATTGATAGATTAGATAACTCACAAAGTATACAAAATATCTTATATGTTTAATATTTTATAATTTTTACTTTAAATAATTTTATAAAGTTTTATTAAATATATCAATATTTGATGACAAACTTTATTACACAAACTAGTCAACCAGCTGTTCAAATTCAACTTCATTGGTTATCATATGACAAGAGATGAGATGCGGTTTTCATTACCCAACTATTGTGCTCACTGCTAAAAATTCGCCGTAAAAACCGTAAAAATCCCGTAATAAATGTTGCTAGGCATTTACTGTTTTATAAACGGATATTTTGACCTTAAGAGGTGATATTACGGTCGCCAACCGGTAAAAGGTAATAACAAAGTAGGGTAAAAATTACGGTCGCCTGCCTTTGTGAAAATACGGTTGAGAACCGAATAGTTTTAAGGAGAATATCCGATTGAAATTACAGTAGTATATATATATATATATATATATATATATATATATATATATATATATATATATATATATATATATATATATATTTTTTTTTTTTTTTTCTTTCTTTTAACAGTGTTGGACACGGGCTCTGGCGTTGGCAGCCCATATTTAGATACTCCGAAAATGTCTCCAAGAAATGTAAAAGTTTTCAAAGTATTTTAAGACTTTTATGAATTTCAGAGGTATTGGGCAATAATAATGTCCTAGCAAGCAGGATAATGCCCTAGCACATTACATATGACCAGTGCCCAAGCCCCCTCTCCATCCAAGCTAGGACCAGGTAGGGCTAGGGAATGGCTGCTGATGACTCAACAGGTAGTCCTATAGGCTCCCCCAAATGCCCCATCATTACCTCCCAAGGATGGTGAGATTGCAGACACTAAACGAGTAAGATGTGAGCAATAGGTGGTGTGAAATATCGAATGCTTTGGAACGAACATGATAGAATAACTGAAGATCCTGTGGAGAGTAGGGTTCCCCTGGTGTATAGGACCAGAAAAGCAGCCTTTAAATTAAAGTAAATAAACTATCAAGCTTGAGCGAGTTTCGAACCCGAGTATGTTAAAGTGCTAGCCAGGTACTTTTCCATTAACTTCCATTACCCTTATGTTTTTAAATCATGAAAGATGACGTACCAGATAAGAGAGAGATAAATGTGCCAGAACACTAGAGCGACGACTAGAGAAATTATTTGATTTCCTATGCCATCCCCAATGGTTGGTTGAGCGCCAGAGAGGGTTAAAAGCGACACCCAATAAATCATATATATGAAAATACTCTTATTTCTTAATCTATTTACTTTTACATAGGTTTGTTTTCTTATTGTTCCAATGCATGTCTTGAAGATGAAAAAAGAACAAACGAATTGATTTAATTACCTGAAGTGAATAACATCAGATTGAAAAGCCACACGAATGAAAGTTCTATTTTAGCCAAAAGATTAATAACTTTCTCCTTAGAAAAGCAATTAAATCAATAAAGAAACAACTGAGGACTATTTCCGCCTTAACGCCAGACTGGAGGCATAATGGCTGACTGATCAACCCAAGAAAACTATTAGTTTCTATAGGTCACGCAGAGCTTTGAATGAAAAACTACTGTACGAGTATGTACACGCAACCACTCATCCATATATATATATATATATATATATATATATATATATATATATATATATATATATACAGTATGTGTATATGTATATATATATATATATATATATATATATATATATATATATATATATATATATATATATATATATATATATACAGTATGTGTGTATATATATAAATATATATATATATATATATATATATATATATATATATATATATATATATACATATATATATATATATATATATATATATATATATATATATATATATATATACATACATCTACATCTACACACACACACACACACACACACACATATATATATATATATATATATATATATATATATATATATATATATATATATATATATATATATATATAAGTATGTATGTATAAGCGCATATTTGTGTGTTTAAAACATCAACTTCACTATAGCAAGAAGACTAAAGACAAATTTTATAGGTGTATATATATATATATATATATATATATATATATATATATATATATATATATATATATATATATATATATATATATATATATGTATATGTGTGTGTGTGTTTGTTTGTTTGTGCGTGCGTGTTTCTCTTGTATGAAATTATAAGTGTAATACAAATTTTTTCGTTACATGAAATGTCCAGTGTTAATATTTGTATTCGCAATTACCAATTCGTTCATTCGTATTTAAGTTTTTCTTTGCATGAACTTAACTGATTTCTCAAAGGATAGAATTGAAGAGAGTTCACAGAGCCGAAAGCCAAGTCCCTCATAGCAACCAACGCCACTTAATTGACCAAGGCAGCGACTCTCTAATATTAATTAACACCGACTAAAGTACAGCTGGGGGTCAGGAAGACCTACGTATATCCAATTATACTGGACTATTCTCCTTCCTCAACAGCCCCTCCAAACTAACTTAGAAGGAGGTCAGTTTCAACAATGTAGATTTAGTCAATATTCGTGAGCTCCTTGGCAGAAGCCTGGTGTTGGAAACGTGTATGCTGTCCTATAGCTTTTCTTATTTTATGTTGTTTTTATTATTATTATTAGTATTATTATTATTATTATTATTATTTGCTAAGCTACAACCCTAGCCGGAAAAGCAGGATGCTATAATCCCAAGCTCCAACAGGTAACAATAGCCCATTGAGGAAAGGAAATAAGGAAGAACTACAAGAGAAGTTTAAGAACAATAATAACATCAAAATAAATCCTTCATATATAAACTATAAAAACTTGAAAATAAAACTTCTAAATAACAAGAGGGAGAGAAATGAGATAGAATAATGTGCCCGAGTGAACCTTCAAGCCAGGAGGATTTAATTTAATGTTATTACTGTTCTTGAAATATTTTATTTTGATTATTTATTCTTCTCTTGTAGTTTATCTATTTCCTTGGGTCCTTTCCTCCCTGGGCTATTTTACCCTATTGGAGCCCTTGAGCTTATATCATCTTGCTTTTCCAACCAGGGTTTGTGTTTAGCTTGTAATAATAATAATAATAATAATAATAATAATAATATCTTTCGACGCTACATATATCCATATATTTAAATTCATCCTCTCTCTGTACCAACCGTGTGTCACACAATTGTACATAATTCCTTTTGTATATAATATGCTTGTATATTCGCTCCTCCCGCCTCTCCACCAATGTGACGGCGCCGAGAGAGGAGTTGTGAACTCAAAGGCAGATTGGAAACGACTGAGTTATATATTAAGGAACACTCTTCTTTATATACAAAGCTTCAAGGCAACAGGACATAGCATGTTCGAGAGACAGACAATGTTCAGAGCAAAACAGCAGACATGAGTTTTCATGTTCGTTTGAGTGCGAGGGAAGAGCGAATATACAAGCATATTATATACAAAAGGAATTATGTACAATTGTGTGACACACGGTTGGTACATGGCTCCCCCTCTAAAAATGACATACTGAACATGTTAAATAGGTGCCCTGAATCTGGAGAGGTCGTAGTAAACTGCACCGATTAGAGGCAGTGAGTGGCTGTAGAAGTCGATGGTTGGGGTGCGAGCGAGTGGTGGATGATGGGTGGCTGTGTTGTCCTACGGCATTCATAGGCGTGGCCTACGGCATTCATAGGCGAGTGTGTCCTACGGCATTCATAGGCGTGTCCTACGGC
>NC_090754.1:82300395-82303650 GCF_036898095.1 Palaemon carinicauda
TGAATCTAGCCATTGAATCCTCTATGGATTTAGTCAGTCTATGAATGGAGAAGTATTTATTCAAAATCTCAAGATAGAGACCACTGGCGAAATCTAACCGAGGCCCTTTGCGTCAATGAACGTAGGAGGGGATCGGGATGATGGTGTATGTACCTTTTATAGAGAATTTTGAAAAATACATCCGTAAAATATAGCAAATAGTAAACATGTTAAGACTGAATATTGATAGTGTTCTTGACCTTATGGCTTTATTTCTAGGATATCGCTGCAGTTATTCACTATTTCTCTGCCTATATTTCCACACCCTCAGAGCCAAGAGGTACAATGAAGTTGAACAATTACCGGTAACTTTAAACCAATCATTCCTTCTCCTTTGATGATTTGTCTTTTCTTTATTTGCACGAGGAAGAAACAATGTCTTGTGTGTTTTAGGGCCTAAATTTTTTTTTAATTATTCGGTTCTTTTACATTTCTAGAAGTCCAACAAACCAAACGAGCAATTGCTTAATTGTTTGTCTTTTTATTACTAAAAACCTCTGGTAACCACCTTGATATATTTAATTTGATTGTAAATTTCATTTTGACTCAGATAAAGAAACTAAGTTATGAAAGTAGAGAAGGGATTAACTCCGATCCCTGCCTCTTGTTCATTAGCTTATTCAAAGTATTTAGGAGAAAATCAGACTCCACAGAAAAAAAACTTGCTCTCTAAAGGTTAAAGTTGTCTAGTTTCTGATCCAGTATCGTCTGAATAGATGCTCACTAGAACGTCAGCCTAACAAGCTCAACCCCCTACTGTGGTGTCCAACCACAGCAGTGGCCTCCCCAGTAAACAGCTTGAACTCACGTCCGGACTGGGATCGATCTGCCGCCATGCGAATAATGGGCAAACACGTTACCACTGTACTAGCCAGGAGCCTCACTATTTTCCACATTAATTTTCCCTTGTTCCTCTTTAATTTTCAATATATTTTCCACTTTAATGTTCCCATGGGTTCCACTTTAATTTCCCCTAGTTTCCACTTTAATTTTCCCCCTAGTTTCCACTTTAATTTTCACTATTTTCTCCTTTAATGTTCCCCTAGTTTCCACTTTAATTTTCCCCCTAGTTTCCACTTTAATTTTCACTATTTTCTCCTTTAATGTTCCCCTAGTTTCCACTTTAATTTTCCCCCTAGTTTCCACTTTAATTTTCACTATTTTCTCCTTTAATGTTCCCCTAGTTTCCACTTTAAATTTCCATATTTTCCACTTTAATTTTCTCCCAGTTTCCACTTTAATTTTCCCACAGTTAACACTTTAAGTTTCCCCTGGTTTCCTCTTTAATTTTCACCATATTCCACTTTAACTTCCCTATATTTTCCACTTTCATTTTTCCCTATTTTCAATTTAAATTTTTTCTATTTTCCACTTTTATATCCCTTGTTTCCCACTTTAATTCTCCCCTAGTTTCAAGCTGAACGAGGAAGCAAACAGTTCACACTTTAAAGCACCAAAAAATAGCAAAAGATCCTCTCAGCCAGACGAGTGTCCGTCAGAACCTACTTTGTGTGCTGAGTTCAAAAGCCGTTTGAGCAGTCATCTTTTTCTTGGGTTTATACTCTGATCCGCATACAGCTGTTTCATGTATTTTGTTCCTTTTGTCTTTGGGAGATGTTTGTTCTGCATTCCTATAACATACATAACCGTCGCAAAGAGAGAGAGAGAGAGAGAGAGAGAGAGAGAGAGAGAGAGAGAGAGAGAGAGAGAGAGAGAGAGAGGTGTCTTTGAGCGTAGGGGCTTTATAGTAATTCTTTTTTGTTACAATTTTCAGTCCAGTTGTTTATTCCTCTTTTTCTATTTTCTATTGTTTCATAATGAATTTGTCAGGTTCTTTCTCTCGAATTGCTTTTATTTTATATATATATATATATATATATATATATATATATATATATATATATATATATATATCTATATATATATGTATGTATATATATATATATATATATATATATATATATATATATATATATTTATTTATTTATCATCTATACATGTTTGTGCAGACGTGTGTGTGTTTGTGTGTTTTCTGTGCGAGTAATAGAGATATAGAGACATAGTAAGTTCGAACGACATCAATAAATGCATAAGATTAGAACGAAATGGACTCGTGAATACATCGTTTCCTGAAATAACTAATAAACAACCCTCTCTTCACTACTCCTATCTCATTTGCACCTAATATATATTTAAGGAATCCCTCCGGAGAGGTCGAACTCTATACATGTTTGGATCATGGGTCAAAGCACTAAACTAAAGCATCTCTGCTTTGAATTGCTGGAGGTGGAACGTCATTAATCAGATCTTTAAGCAGCTGGGGATTACACTAGAGGCGAGTCAAGTCATATCCCGTCTAATTTGATTTAATGTCTTCTACTTTCTGGGGTTAGAGTTCTCATGCTTGAGGGTACACTCGGGCGCACTATTCTATCTTATTTCTCTAACTCTTGTTTTTTAAGTTTTTATAGTTCATATATGAATATATTTCATTATTGTTTTATTTATTTGTTAATTACTTCTCTTGCAGTTTATTTATTTAATTTTTTCTTCTCCTCACTGGGCTAGCTGAGCAAGTAATAATAATGATAATAATCAGTATATCTAGATTTAAATAGGTAAAGGCGTCTGCTACGTCGAAAAGAAGCATTTGCGTTTAAGAAACTCAACCTTAGAGACTTGCCTAGAACCATAAGGTTGTATAGCATTGTATAGAAAGCAAAGTTCTTCGTAATCTACTGTACTGTGTCCTCTGTAACTCTAAATATCCCTGGGTTACGGAAGCCTCATCTGGGAGAGAAAAACATTCCCTTTCGTATTGTCTCTTATTTTGGGCAAAATTTTGCATCTCATAAAGGTTAAACAACTTTCGTATGAATAACTTTGCCCAACCAACACTTTGTAGGATTTTGACTGATTGCATGTTAAATGGAAGCCACGTGGATTAAATGTTTTTTACAAAAAATATATGTGAACAGAGAATGTTTATTTGAATTGGAAGAGAAAAGTTGGAATCAGTTAGGATTAGGTATCATTTTACAGTGTGAATGAAAGGAATGTTGAGTGATAATTTGTAATGCAGATTGACCATGAGAAAGTTAGAGAAGGTGAACGTCGAGGAAGACATATGAATTACTAAACATAGTTTGATATTAACAAATGGAGCTTTTTTCGTAGGATGTTTAACATTTCTTCTAAGCTTAATGTCTTGGTGTG
>NC_090754.1:82306650-82311650 GCF_036898095.1 Palaemon carinicauda
CAACAGGTTTTGTAAATTTGAGAACAAAGCCCTTAGAAGAATTTTGGGAATTAAATGGCAGGACAGGATTAGAAATAAAACTACAAGAGAGACCCAGGCCTACATAGCTGAGGAGTGTAAAGTGTGAAGTAGGAGATGATGAATGGAGAAGTATTGATTTAAAAGCTGAAGATAGAGACGACTGGTGAAATCTAATGGAGGCCCTTTGCGTCAATAGGCGTAGGGGATATATATATATATATATATATATATATATATATATATATATATATATATATATATATATATGCTATGTTTATGTATATATATGTATATATACATTTACATGCTATAAAAATGTATATATATACATATATATGCTATGTATATATATATATATATGTGTGTGTGTGTATATATACCTATATATATGCTATGCACATGTATAATTATGCATATATATATATATATATATATATATATATATATATATATATATATATATATATATATAGATAGATACATATATATATATATATATATATATATATATATATATATATATATATATATATATATATATATAAATATATATAAATATATATGTATGTATATATGCTATGTATATGTATATATATGCTATGTATATGTATACATATGTATACATATATACATATATATGCTATGCATATGTATAATTATGCATATATATATATATATATATATATATATATATATATATATATATATATATATATATATATATATATATATATTGTATATATAGTATACACATTTATATACGTATACTGTCTTTTTGTATGTATGCATGTTTACTTATGATTAATTTCCACTTTCATCAATTTCCTGACTCGGCCCTCGTACTATATTAACCCGTCGCTTCGCTTTTCCACGGAGAAAACTAGTCAAATAAATTGTAAATAATAGGAAATCTTTTCTTCCATTGACGCAGATTAATTCCAAGAACCAGTTTGGTTATTCCATAGGAGAAAATCTCCCACCAATTTTGAAAGTAATTCGGAGAACTTACTTGAGTTCAAGTGCGGGTCTTTTCCTTTCCATGTTCTGGCTCAAATGAAATATGAAGTGAAATATGTACCTTTGAATGTGATGAAATATTATATTTGCACGTTAATTAAATATTTCCCATTAACTCTCTCTCTCTCTCTCTCTCTCTCTCTCTCTCTCTCTCTCTCTCTCTCTCTCTCTCTCTCTCTCTCTCTCTCTCTCTCTCTCTCTCAAATATTGAATAAACCATGATATATCGCTGACAGTAATCATCAAGAATATCATGAATAATAAAGTAAGGGCTGTTGCCTCTCCTTTCATCTCCGAAACATCTGTAATAACACAACTTTCATTTAACGTCACACAAGCATCTCCTCGCTCATTCCGCAGAATATATAATCATCAAAAGTAAAACTTTCAAATGTGACGCCATTGAATTTATGCATACATGCAGGATTCTTCATTGAATTCATTGCATACATTATCCAAGAGTTGTATTGCTTCCCATCCAAGAGTTATTATTGTTCAATATTGAGGTTCGAATTCTTCTCAAGATTGGGAGATTTCATTATCCTTCAGATGGGTTCTGTTCGTTCGCATGCAAACACTTTGATTATTTTTAAATTCTCGTTCGGAATTCTGCTCCTAACTTTAATTTGTTCGTAAATGGAATCGTTGTGGTGGGATTGGATCTGAAGATGAGGTTTTTTGGCTCTCCCATTCTCGTTCCGTTTATTGTATTTATGTGATGTCCTTCATTTACGAAACGGTAGAATAGTTAGCTAACATCTAAAGGACCAGGACAAAAGGATTGTTTATAAATAATTCTATCTATGCGCTGTGTAGATATCAAGAAGACAATTAAACAAAAATTAATCTTCGGACGTTAAGTCAAGTGTAATTCTTCTTCTGGGCGAAATATCCAATACCGATCTAAATCTTTATAGATGATTTACAGCATTTCAATATTTACTTTCATTTATGAAATTGTTATTTCCCCAAATAGAGGAGAACTATTAAATCAACATCTGGAACTATTCTTATCAACCAAGCGACCAAGTTGAAGCCTTTCCCTTAAGGGACCATTGACCTATAAAATGCACATGATCTTCCAAAATTCGAAATGGAGATGATTATCCCCTAACATTATATAAGTATAATTACATCATTTGGTAGGTGTTTTGGCGTGTTTGCGCGCTTGCAAGTTTAAATGCCACGGACTTTTAAATGCCGAGTGGTCTTTCAATGCAGCTGCCAAACCAGAACGCATCGCAATATCCTAATTTATTTTGGCATTTTTTGCTTGTAGTTTTCATTTAAACCCTCCACACCTTCTAAGACGTCACGGCAAAGTCCTCCGACCTCGGATTAAAGATTTCCACACCTACTGCCTCCAGGCTGCTGATCCCAGCCGATTTAAATTGAGATGAAGGATTGACCTGACATCCCTTTAAGTCTACTATTATGTTTGTAAATATTTCATATGACGGAGAGTAAACATATTGGGCGGTAATTTTTCTTCTTTTGTGTTTCTCGTCTTGTAATTTAATTGTATTTGATATCATTGTGTCCTTTCGAGTTGTTTCCACTGAAAATAAGTTTCTTTGTGGAAGGAGTTTATCCAAATCCTCCAGATATTTGAGATAGATGAAAATTGGATCCTTAATTAATATCTAGTTTAATAGGTCTTATGTCTTGCTCTACAAATGTTTGTATGTATGTTTGTACAACCCTATACCATATGCATTGGGAAAACTCTTTGAAGACATCAGTGATATCCCTGGTTGAAGTCGCCAGACTGCGGTTCGAATCCCGCTGAAACTCGTTTGTTCCTTTACTGGCTGCAACCTCGCCATCCTTGTAAGCTTAAGGATGGGAAGTTTATAGGAGTGTATAGTTCTACCTGCTAAGTCATCGACCGCTATTGGCTGGCCTTCCTTGGTCCTAGCTTGGGTGAAGAAGGTTCTTGGACGCTAATCACATGGATTTATGGTCAATCTCTGAATTTTCATGCTTGCTAGGGCAATGTCAGCGTCCCTTACCTCTGCCATTCATGAGTGGCCTTTAAACTGTGAATAACTGCATGCCAACTAACTACCACTTTCACCTTTCGTCGTGTTAACCCATTAACAAAGAAACCTTTCATCCATCAGGAAATGCTATACAGGCTTAATGAGTTAAAATGGCTTCAGAGTTTACTTAACCATCATCCACAAAATTGCAAAAGAAAACCATACAGAATGGATTACTCATTTTATATATTTATATATATATATATATATATATATATATATATATATATATATATATATATATATATATATATATATATATATATATATATATATATGTTTTGTTAGAATAAGCTAGTTTTATTCTGTTAATGGCTCTGGCACGTGCAAGCGAGCCCTCTATAATATTGATATCCAATATCTTTAGTTATTATCACTAGACAAGCAACAGCCTAGGCTTCAATGTTGAATATTTTCCGTAAAAAACGGTAAAAATCCTGGAATCAATATTGCCAGAAATTTACCGTTTTAATAACGGATATATTGACTTTAAGGAGTGATTTTACGATCACCAACCCCTAAAAGATAATAACAAAGTAGGGTAAAAATTACGGTCGCCTGTATTTTACTGAAATACGGATGAGAACGGTAGATTTTTACGGAGAATTTCCGATTAAAGTTACGTTTTTTTTAACAGTGTATATAACCACTGAAATCTTGTTAACTTGTTCAACGTGAAAACATTTGCTACTGGTTTGAACTTCTGAAGTTCCACCAAGGAGGATCATTCCACAATCTGGTCACAGATGGAATAAAACTTCTAGATTACTGAACCTTATAGTGAAAAAATTATTTATGATCGATCGAGAAAGGCCAAAATCCTCATGATTTTACCAATGGTATATTGTTTTCGACATAGATTATTATTATTATTATTAGTAGTAGTAGTAGTAGTAGTAGTAGTAGTAGTAGTAGTAGTAGTAGTAGCAGTAGTAGTAGTTAAGTTGCAACCCTAGCTAGAAAAGCAGGATGCTATAAGCCCAAGGGCTCTAACGGGGGAAAATAGCCCAGTGAGGATATGATATGAAGAAATGCAATATATATATATATATATATATATATATATATATATATATATATATATATATATATATATATATATACTGTATATATATATATATATATATATATATATATATATATATATATATATACTGTATATATATATATATATATATATATATATATATATATATATATATATATATATATATATATACTGTATATATATATATATATATATATATATATATATATATATATATATACAGTATATATATATATATATATATATATATATATATATATATATATATATATATATGTGTGTGTGTGTGTGTGTGTGTGTGTGTGTAATTACGCATCCGTTAATAAGCCAAAATGGTTATTTTGTTTGAAAAGCTTCTTTGGACTGAATGCCGTTCACACTTCCAAAGCATTCCGAGAACAAATCAGGTAATTAAATTCCTTACAATGGTTATAATCAAAGTTGAGCCAAGTTCCCGATGCAACTTTTCGTCGTTTGCAAATAGATTCAATTTGTTTTTTTCCAAACAAACATTTCGCTGTGCTTTTGCGAGGCTTGATAATTAATAAGCTCAATACGAATCAGCAGTAACAAACATCAGAAATGTTTTGTTGGTATTATAACGTACAATAGGCTATTGAAGTTGAAGCTTATTAGTTAGGGAAGACTTTCATTTGTGCTTATTGAACAAAGGTTTGGCCCATTATTCTTGTTTCTACTCGAAAGAATGAAAATACTCGAGAAATATTAGGTATAGAAAAAAATAGTTTTCTGAAAATTCATTTACTGGTCCTGCACTGACTCTCAGGGATGCCCTTTTATCTCGGAAAGGTTTCCTACTAGCTGGTTGGTGGGATGCAGGGGTCCCCTTTTAGCTCGGAAACGTTTCCTAC
>NC_090754.1:82316650-82337585 GCF_036898095.1 Palaemon carinicauda
CCTGCTTGCTAAGGAAATATCACTGTCCCATACCTCTGTCATTCATAAGTAGCCTTTAGAATCCTTAGATATCACAGGTCATCGCCTTGGTTAAAAAGAAAAAAAAAAAATGTTTTCTCATAGTATAGGATTTATTTTCTTACTGCCTTTTCTACCTATTGCAATATAGACTTAAAAAGTGCTTGACATCACCATATTGGAATACAAGAATCTTTTTGCTATTTTATAAAATTACGCCTACCGCTGTTTGATTCTGCTTGCGGTATGTTCGGCTTGGCACACTGTCGACAGTGATTTTTTTTTTTTTAATCGAGACATCGTGCTTAAGCTGCACTGATTTTCTTTAACATCTACGTAGCTCTCTTATTTATTTATCAATTTTTTATGTATTTAATTTTCATTTATTTGTTTTTTATTGTTTTTTTTATTTTTTTTTCATTTTTTTATTAGTTTTTTATTTATTTGATTATTTATTTATTTATTTATTTGTTTATTTATTTATTTACTTATTTTGTTTTATTTCATTTTTATTCAATATTTAATTCTGTTATCCCAGAAATAAGAACAAGTAATTAACTTTTAACATTAATTTCAATGGTAAGGACTATATAAGACACTAGTAATCAGGTTAAGGAGTTAAATTTCCTCATCATTACGTGCTTATCAAATCATCTTTTCAATCGATTGACATTATAACTTTTAACTCATTTCTATTTTTTATCATGAATGTGTGTGAGATTACTTGAGCGCCATATGTGGATGAGTCTATACTTTCAATTGGGCTCCACAAGGCACTAGACGAGTCTAAGGACCCATGCCTACATGGCTAAGGACTATGAAACGTGAAGTGGGAGATGATGAGTGGAGAAGTATTGATTTTAAAAACTCAAGGTAGAGACGACTGGCGAAATCTAACCGAGGCCCTTGACGTTAATAGGCATGGGAGATGATGATGATGATGATTATGAATGTGTATGTGTATGTCTGAATGGTTTATGAGTGGTTGTGCAAGTGTATCTACGTTACGTATTGTGTATACAAGTGCAAGTGTTATACATGTATATGGGGCAAAAAGTGAGAGATAAACATAATGAATATGAGATGAAATAGTAAATTAAAAGATCGAGCTATTAAGTAATATATATATATATATATATATATATATATATATATATATATATATATATATATATATATATATATATATATATATATATATATATATGTGTGTGTGTGTGTGTGTGTGTGTGTGTATATATATATATACACACACACACACACACACACACACACATATATATATATATATATATATATATATATATATATATATATATATATATATATATATATATATATATATATATATATATATGTGTGTGTGTGTGTGTGTGTGTGTGTGTGTGTGTGTGTGTAATAAAGATAATCTTTTTCTAACACTCCACACAATGTAATATGATTTATTCCTCCATAACCTCTATTGATAGCAATAAGTAATTGCCTAATCTAATAGTTTACGAATCAAATACAACATGCAACTTACAGCCAGAAGTTGATCACGTCATTGAAGTTTCTGTCGCTCCACAGAATTTTAGTCACCACAAATTATGACCAGAAAGGCCATTGCAATTAAGAGGACAACCTGTTGAGTCTTGAGAAAAACAATTATGTGATTCTCATGATAATTTTCAACGTGACTTGTTCCTCAGAACTTTCTTTTTTAAAGGCACCTATCTGTAAAATAAATATCCATGGCTTTATTCAATATTTTTAGTTATTGTTGCTTTATATATACCATATTGAAAAAAATACTTTCCTTCACGGGGATAGTTTAGGACTACGAAATAAAAACATATATTTACCTTCAGTTAAGCTTAATTAAGAAAGTTTTTCATATTCGTGGGTGAAGGTCAACCCCTAAAATTTAAGTTTTTTTTTTCTTCAAATAAAACACCCCCGATCCATTCATACTCAAGCTTTTATATTTTAAATTCTTTTTGTTCCATATTTTTTATATTTTCAAAGTAAGTTTTCTATGTTCCTTATTTTTCAGCCAATGGCGTATATTCAGATTTCACATTCTCGGCTTATGTTATTCACGAGATCTGCTACATTTAATTGCAGGTCATCTCCATTTAAAAATAATACATTGAATGAGTTTAATAGCCCTTGCATGATAAATGAAAGTAGCTAAAATGGTCGTAATCATCTCATTAGCTGAGTGCTTCTGGCCATAATGATATCACATTATCTTTTTTTTTTTTTTTCTTTTGGTCCACTGATACTCCCGTAATTTCATTTTTTGAAATTCAAAATGGGGAGGAGAGTTGAAAAGGAAAGAAAAAACTTTCATACGCTTCTGGTGGCCGATGTGGTAACTTCCCTGACTGACGATCGCCAGACTGGGGTTCGAGTCCCGCTCAGACGCGTTAGTTTCTTTGGTCGCTCCAACCTCATCATCCCTGTGAGTAACGGATAGAGGATTTGGGAGAGCCTATAGATCTATCTGCTGAGTCATCAGCAGCCATTGTCTGGCCCTCCTTGGTCCTAGCTTAGGTGGAGAGAGGGCTTGGACGCTGATCATATGTATATATGGTCAATCTGTAGGTCATTTTCCTGCTCGATAGGGCAATGTCCCTGTCCCTTGCCTTTGCAATTCATTCTCGGCCTTTAAACCTTTAACCTTTAAAGTTGAATAGTTGTATCGTCTTAGGCTCTGCGCATACATTTGTATATATGGTAAGTCTCTAGGGCATTGTCCTGCTCGTTAGGGCAATGTCACTGCCCCTTGCTCTGTCATTCATGAGTGCCTTTTAAACTTTAAACCTTTATAGTTGAAGTTAGTTGTATTGTGTTAGGCTCTCCGTATACATATCATCACGTAATGGTTGATCGAGATTGAAAACGAGTTTTTGGGTAGAGCTGGAAGTAAAAGGAAGATGGTTTTTAAACAGTAGACTCGTTTGCTTGACTTATTGTAACTGAAGTCGATCTAATGTCTCTCAGGTAAGAGGCAAACTGTAAAGCAATCACTAACTAGATTTTCATCTGTGATACAATTCCCATGATCGTCCGAAAAGACACTAGAGATCTATTTTATGCATGTTTGATTGAAGACAATGGTTGCCTCAGTAGCGTTGATTTTTATACACATTATTATTATTATTATTATTATTATTATTATTATTATTATTATTATTATTATTATTATTATTATTATTATTATTATTATTATTATTATTATTATTATTCTTTCGGTAGGAGACCCTATTTTATGCATGTTTGATTGAAGACAATGGCTAATTCATTAGTGTTAATTTTATACACCTTTTCCAATTATATAATTTCCTTCTTTTCAACAGCATTTTAATTTGCCAGTGACTTTGCTATTCTCTTTTTAGAAAGGACATCAATATTCATCAGTAGGTGAATTAACTCTTTTACCTTAAAAGAGAACGTATGAGTGTATGTTTATGTACAAAGTCCAAGGGCATTCCAGCTTATGTATATTGTATTCTTGGTGCTATTAGTAGCCATGATATGACTTATATTACTTGAAATGATAAAAAAACAAAATAGCTTAACGTTGTACTTACTGATAAAAATATTTATCCGAATTCCGATTTTATCTTTATATTTGATAATGAGGACTATGAGGTGCGAGGTTGGAGATGATGAATGGAGAAGTATTGAATTAAAAGCTGGAAATAGAGACAACTGGTGAAATCTAGTAGAAACCCTTTGCGTCAATAGGCGTAGGAGATGATGATGATTTGATAATGTGTTATGATAAACATACGCTGTTGTATTCCATTTGCTCTAGAAGCATTCCCCGGATGTTGTCCCTCGTAAAAGGAGAAAGGATTTCGTCATTCGCCGCGTTAGATTTACTATACTTTCGAATATTATTAAATTGGAGATTGCGTTGTATCTTGGCGTCGAAACACAGGATCGTATTTGTTAACTTGAGAAGGGCTGAAGACTGTCAACCTATTATTATTATTATTGAACACAGAATAGTGTGCCCGAGTGTACCCTCAGGCAAGAGAACTCTACCCCAAGACAGTGGAAGACCATGGTACAGAGGCAATGGCACTACCCAAGGCCAGAGGACAACGGTTTCATTTCGGAGTGTCTTCCTCCTAGGAGCACTGCTTGCCATAGCTAAATAGCCTCTTCTACCCTTGCCAAGAGGAAAGTAATTACTGAACAATTACATTACAATTACACTTGAAAGATATTAAGGCTTTCAAGAAGAAACTAAAGACTTCCTTGTTCTATAAGTGCTTCGATAATTTGGATTTGTCAATTAAAACGAAATACGCTCTGTGATACTCTTAATTACCTAAGAATGTACAGGACAAATATATTGTGTAGGTCCTGTAGGGCACAGGGTTCTCCTGTGTAGTAGAACCAAGAAAACAGCCCATAAGTAAAGTAAAGTAAAGTAAAGTAAAGTGATCTCCAATCAGGCCCTGAGTCTCCTATTCCATAAATCTAATTCACAATCTGTGGACCAAAGCCTAATAATTGTAAGTTATAATTTCAACATCATTCTCTATATATTGTTCTTTTCGTATGAAACAAATAAACGTCAAATATTTTTTTATGTCAAGAAATACAGGAACCTTATTCCATTAACCGAAATGGCAGCCTGCGAGAGAGATCACGTTGGCAACACACAAGCCAGAAAATGTAACAGCCTCGCCTGAGTACCCGAACCAACGGACGACAAAAAGCCGTTGAAATTTAAAACGGGGGAAAAGTAGTCACTGTCTTTTTTCGGGTTGCGTTTTTTACATGTCCGTCTCTCTCATGTTTTTTTTTTTTTTTTTTCCTTGATACAAACTCCCCATCTTTTGCTTTTTCTCTCCAATCCCGCTTTTTATTATTATAATTATTATTATTATTATTATTATTATTATTATTATTATTATTATTATTATTATTATTATTATTATTATAATCTAAGCTACAACTCTAACTGGAAAAGCAGGATATAGTCAGTTTCTTTAATAACCGCTTTTAGACAAGCCTTTCCCTATGGTTGAATAAAGTGTAGCAGTCTTTGAGTTCGATGTGAAAGATTGGAAAATGATAAAATAAGAATGACAGATTTAGGGAAGATTACTCAGATGATAAGAGTGTCACGTTAAGATGGCGTGGGCACGTGTTGAGAATGGATGGTGGGAAGGGAGTGAGAGGACTTGAGAGGAACCTATAAGAGGGAGCAAGAGAATTAGATGGCGAGATAAGGTGAAGGATGATATGGAGAGAACAGGTTTGGTGGAGGAGGATGCCTTTGATCGAAGGTCAGGCAACCGAGCTCTTAATGTAGAGATGACGGTAGGGAAGAAGATATATATATATATATATATATATATATATATATATATATATATATATATATATATATATATATATATATATGTATATATATATATATATATATATATATATATATATATATATATATATACTGTATATATATATATATATATATATATATATATATATATATATATATATATATATATATATATATATATATACACATGTATATATATATATATATATATATATATATATATATATATATATATATATATATATATATATATATATATATATAAAGTATGTATATGATGGCAATATCAAAAGAAGAAGGATCCGCTCCTGGAATTTATCAAGTAATAGGAAGAAACAAAATTATATTAGAAATGCATCAAGTCTATATGATAACACACTTTCGTACATCAAGTAACGATGAATGAGAAAGTCGCCATAGCCGCCTTGGGAAAGAGAGGGAAATTCTTTTAAAAGAAAGCAAAGGGAAAAGAGGAAGATTCTCTGAAGGCCATTAAGAGCCAAGGAACAACAAGAGGCGCCTATAACGCGGTCCTGACTTTCCCCTTTGATGTTCCTAACAGCATCAGTTGTTGCCCTCCCCGGAAATGAAAACAAAGAGAACAACTTGATGAAAAAGAAGCGAGGGGAAGGGGAGGATAGGAGGTGTTGGAGGCTCTCCAGGGAAACTAGGTTGCAACAATCATTGTGAATTTCAAGGATAGGTGGATTCCACTTGCTCTTCATATTCCTGGATTTCCCTTTTCTTCATATTTCTAGATGTCATTTCTCTTCCTATTTCTGGATGTAACTTGCTCTTCCTATTTTTAGATGTAACTTGCTCTTCCTATTTCTGGATGTCACTTCTCTTCCTATTTTTGGATGTCACTTGCTCTTCCAATTTCTGGATGTCACTTCTCTTCTTATTTTTGAATGTCACTTGCTCTTCCTATTTCTTGATGCCACTTTCTCTTCCTATTTCTGGATGTCACTTGCTCTTCCTATTTCGGGATGCCAATTTCTCTTCCTATTTCTGGATGTCACTTGCTCTTCCTATTTCGGGATGCCACATTCTCTTCCTATTTTTGGGTGTCTATTTCTCTTCCTATCTCTGGATTTCACTTCTTTTCCTATTTCTGGATGCCACTTTCTCTTCCTATTTTTGGGTGTCTCTTTCTCTTATTTCTGGATTTCACTTCGCTTCCTATTTCAAGATGTCACTTTCTCTTCCTATTTCTGGGTGTCTTTCTCTTCCTATTTCTGGATTTCACTTCTTTTCCTATTTCAGGATGTCACTTTCTCTTCCTATTTATGGATGTCACTTGCTCTTCGTATTTCTGGATGTCTGCTCTTCCTATTTATTTATGTCACTTTCTCTTCCTATTTCTGAATGTCACTTTCTCTTCATCTTTCTGGATGTCACTTTACTTCCTTTTTTCTAGATGCCACTTTCTCTTCCTATTTCTGGATTGTCACTTGCTCTTCTTATTTCTGGATGTAAATTGTTCTTCCTATTATTGGATGCCACTTCTCTTTCTTTTTCTGGTTGTCACTTTCTCTTCCCATTTCTGGATGTCACTTTCTCTTCCCATTTCTGGATGTAACTTGTTCTTCCTATTTTTGGATGCCACTTCTCTTCTATTTCTGGTTGTCACTTCTCTTCTTATTTCTGGATGTAACCTGTTCTTCCTATTTTGGATGCCACTTCTCTTTCTATTTCTGGGTGTCACTTTCTCTTCCCATTTCTGGATGTCACTTCTCTTCTTATTTCTGGATATCACTTGCTCTTCCTATTTCTGGTTGTCACTTCTCTTCTTATTTCTGGATGTAACCTGTTGTTCCTATTTCTGGATGCCATTTCTATTTCTATTTCTGGATGTCACTTTCTCTTTCCACTTCTGGATGTCACTTCTCTTCTTATTTCTGGATATCACTTGCTCTTCCTATTTCTGGATGCCACTTCTCCTCCTATTTCTGGATGTCACTTTCTCTTCCCATTTCTGGATGTCACTTGCTCTTCTTATTTCCGGATGTAACTTGTTCTTCCTATTTTTGGATGCCACTTCTCTTCCTATTTCAGGATATCATTTCTCTTCCTATTTCAGGCTATCACTTCTCTTCCTATTTCTGGGCGTCATTTGCCCTTTTTTAAAATTAGGGAGAGCTTGGAGTTATAGTTCTCTTGTATAATTTGATTATATATATATATATATATATATATATATATATATATATATATATATATATATAAAGAGAGAGAGAGAGGAGAGAGAGGAGAGAGAGAGAGAGGAGAGAGAGAGAGAGAGGAGAGAGAGAGAGAGATATTTTATTTGATATTGGAGGATCTTAGTAAATATATAAAATCGGTTCATTCTTTTCAGTCAACTGAATCCTCAAATATAAAATCGTTAAAATTATTATTATTATTTGAAATTAGTATTATTATCATTATTAAAATTATTAAGATTATTAAAATGATAATTATTAACAGTATCCAAACTATCATTATTAAAATTATTACTATTATTAAAATTAACAAAGGTATTATTATAAAAGTTATTATCTATACACAAACGAGCCTCTTAAGCAAATGTACACCTCGTGAACCCAAGAGTTGATTAAAGAAATAAGGAAATGCTAAATAAAAGAAATAGGTGTTTTCATCATCAGATGCCAAAATATTATAGTAGAATTGTAATTCAGTTTACAAAAAGCACAAGATTATCTTTGATAAGTATTAAACAGAAATGGGAAACAGAGTGTTTCATCAGAGCCATTATTTTATGAGTAATTCTACTGATCTCAGTTTCATTAGACCTATATCAATCTTTCTCCAACAATCTTCAATATATTTTGACCTAATATTTTTCCTCCAGCAAATTTCTCCAACATTCTAGCAAAATTCTCTTACAATCTAACCTTTCTGGTACAACTTTAAAACATAAATGGTGGTCTACCCTTAAATCTGCACTCTGTTGTAGATGCAACAGTTCCTCCTTTACTTAAACCAGATGGCTCAGTCACTCACTGTCCAAAGGAAAAGGCAACCCTTTTGGCTGATGTTTTTGACAGAAAACAGAGTAATGAAATGATAATAAGATAAGATTTTCGTAGATTGAATCTCTTAAAGGTTGAAGGTTATCTCTTGTGACATTCATGGAGATATTACATCCACGGAAATGACTCTGGAAAGACCAGACTAGCAAATTCCATAATCCTCTTTGTAGCAGCGTTTTGTGGGACATTTAATGCTACCTAACAACTCAGATTACAAATTTGGGATCTTGGGAAGTTGGAAACCGTAGAGTATTTTGTAAGATTTAATGAACACTGATACTCAAGAGAATTTTTTTTAAATTCTTTTAGTAAAATCACAGAAAGTTTGCCTTTGCTAAGAACATTCTCTTCTCTCTCTCTCTCTCTCTCTCTCTCTCTCTCTCTCTCTCTCTCTCTCTCTCTCTCTCTCTCTCTCTCTCTCTCTCTCTCTCTGTATATGTACATATATATATATATATATATATATATATATATATATATATATATATATATATATATATATATATATATATATATATATTATCTGTTTTCCATGTTAGAATAATTTACGGCAGCTATTTATCTTTATTTTTATTATTCTTTACCCATTCTTTATCCCTAAAATAAATTCTTTCTTCTTTAAGCAGTACTTTTTTTAACAGAGGGAGAGAGAGAGAGAGAGAGAGAGAGAGAGAGAGAGAGAGAGAGAGAGAGAGAGAGAGAGAGAGAGAGAGAGAGGGAGGGGATTTGATTTAGTTTAAATTTACTGCTAATGTAATGGCTAAGCACAATCCCGTGAACCGTGGTAGCAGAAGATGCTAAGGACCTCTAATGACCACAACAGGATTTGTAATCTGCTTGTATTTTTCTTCTGTGTTCAACTGTACGGAATTGGGCTTACGATGTTGCAGTGTCATTACACGAGAACAGAATAAAGTGTCTATTAAGACGGAAAATCCATGGAAGTTACAGTAAAGATGTACAAATAATTTTTGTTCCAGCCAAGAACAAAATAAAGATTTTTGCGCATAACAAATTGAGAAATAGTGTAACAATTTTGGAACATAAATAGAATGCAGCGGGGGTGGGGGGGGGGGGGGGCAGGGGTGATTTTTTACATAGAAAATCTAGAGAAGTTACAGCAAAAATATGAAATTAACTTACTGCCTTTCCTCACTGGACTATTTTTTCCTGTTGGAGCCCTTGGGCTCATAGCATCTTGCTTTTCCAACTAGGATTGTAGCTTGGCTATTAATAATAATGATACTAATAGTTCTAGCCAAGAATTTTTTTCTTTCCTTCACAAATTGTGTCTCATTTCTTTAATCTAATCGCTTAGGGGTTGTGGTGGCATATGTGGGAACGTCCCTGACTGGTGAACGCCAGACTGGGGTTCGAGTGCCGTTCAAACTCATTATTTCCTTTGGTCGCTGCATCCTCGCCATCCTTGTGAACTAAGATTAGGAATTGGGGGGATCCTGTAGGTCTATCTGCTGATTCATCAGCAACCATTGCCTGGCCCTCCTTGGTCCAAGCTTGGCTGGAGAGGGGCCTAGAGTGCTGATCATATGTATATATGGTCAGTTTCTAGGGCAATGCCCTACTTGATAGGGGAATGTCACAGTCCATTGCGCCTTTAAACCTTCATTTTTCGGATGTTCATTGTTCGTGTTGAAAAAGTCAGCAGGCTAAAGAACATCTTTTGCCAAATGAACAGATTTAACCGAGACGAAAGTAATTTAAGGTGAAACAAACATATTTCTAATGTACGGAACTTCACTTTTAACTGTTCAGCTAATGGCAGTCGCTTCTCACTTCAATGAATGCGCCATATTAGCAGCCACAAATTTCACTAAGTTTGGGATGTGATGTTTATTACGTTTCTGTGAAAGAACTTCTTTTTTCTCTAATTCTCCCGTGTTATTATTATTATTAATTGGTAAGATACAACCCCAGTTGGAAAAGCAGAATGATATAAGCCCGAGGGCTCCGACAGGAAAAATAGCCTAGGGAGGAAATTAAATAAGGAAACTACAAGAAAAGTAATTAGCAATTAATATAAAATATTTTATGTACAGTAACAATATTAAAGTAAATATTTCATATTTAAACTATAAAAACTGAAAAAAAAAAACAAAAAAAAAACAAGAGAACGAGAAATAAGATAGAATAGTGTGCCCGAGTGTACCCTCATGCAAGAGAACTCTAACCTAAGACATCGGAAGACCGTGGTACAGAGGCTATGGCACTACCCAAGACTAGAGAACAATGGTTTGATTTTGGAGTGTCCTTCCCTAGAAGAGTTGCTTACCATAGCTAGAGAGTCTCTTCTACCCTTACCAAGAGGAAAGTGACCACTGGACAATTACAGTGCAGTTACCAATTGCGAGAAGAAGAATTGTTTGGTAATTTCAGTGTTGTCAGGTGTATGAGGACAGAGGAGAATCTGTAAAGAATTGGCCACACTATTCGTTGTATATGTAGGCAAAGGGAAAGTGAAACGTAACCAGAGAGAAGGATCTGCAAAGTTTGTACCTCATCGGGTGGTTGGTGCCCTGGCCAACCCACTACTTACTGTATTATTATTTTCCCTGCCCTTTTATTTTCTTCAGGGATGAGAATACTAGATATAGATAATAAATACATAGTTATATGTCATTAAATTCAGAAAATCGCGAGAATGTTATTTTTAAAGAGTTACAAATAAGTAACTTTGAATTTGTCGTTTTGAGTAATAATTTCCTAATTTCAGATTTCCCAATATAATACCGTTAGTCGATGGAAGCATTAATCTAGTGTTGTTACGATTCTTAGAATATTTTATTTTGATTGTTCATTACTTCTCTTGTAATTTACGCATTTCCTCGTTTCCATTCTTTATCGGGCTCTTTTTCCCTGTTAAAGGTTTAAAGGTCGCTCATGAATGGCAGAGGCAAGGGACAGTGACATTGCCCTAGCAATCAGCATAATGCCCTAGTGACTGACCATATATTATATGATCAGCGCCCAAGCCTCCTCTCCACCCAAGCTAGGACCAGGGAGGGCCAGGCAGTGGCTGCTGATGACTCAGCAGATAGACCTATAAGCTACCCCAGACCCCCCAACCTTAGCTCACAAGGATGGTAAGGTAGCAGACGCTAATGACACTAACGAGTCTCAGCGGGGCTCGATCCCCCGACTGGCAAACACCAGGCAGAGACGTTACCAATCAGGCCACAGCAACCTCGGAGTCCTTGGGCTTATAGCCTCTTGGTTTTCCAATTAGGGTGTACCTTAGCTAATAATAATAATAATAATAACAATAATAATAATATCATGCTTACTTCATTTCACCTACAAAGATGACCCTGTATTTATAATTAAGTTTACAATCGAAGCAATTGAAACAAAACGTCCTTTATATCTTCTAAAAATGTATATCTAATTCTTATTTATGAGACAGTATTTTCGAGCACTCAAGAAAACAGCGGTATGTTTTATTCCTTTTTTAATTCCTTACTTCTCTAACAACGACTTTTTCACGCACTCGGATATGTAATTCCATTCTCTTATGCCCCGATGCACTTACCTAATTAGGTGATGATGATGTTTGTTCGTATGTTTTTGGTTTTTTGTTTTTTTTTTTATTAATTTGCATTCCTGTTAAAAGAATAGGTAAAGGAGAAGTATTCTTTTTTTTTTCTTTTTGCATTGTGGTATTTTGTTTTTGCGAATTTTAATCGCAGGGAAATGCACTGGCTGAGTTTAAAGGTAAATTAAGCATTAAAAACTTAACTTTTCTACGTATGATAATCTTTGCCTTCCTGTTAAAAGAATAGATAAAGGAGAAGTATTATTTTGCATTGCGGTATTCTGTTTATGCACCTGTTATCCACATGGAAATGCACTGGCCAAATATAACCGTAAATTAAGTATTAAAACCTTACTTTTGCGCGTATAATAGTCGAGGGATTTAAATAGTATAAACTACATCAAAGGACTCTTGAGGTGTATAACGTATCTATAGTATCTGTAAAATTCTCAAATGCCTTCAATATGTTAAATAAGTTTACTCATTACGGATTCATGAGTTAAATCAGTGTAATCATTACGGACGAACGTAAAATAAAAAGACGCAAATACAGAACTTACCATCACTGAGGGTGTAGCATTTTTTTTAAATGTCGCAAAAAATGTGTTTACAAATAAACATAATTTAATTAGACTTGTCGGTTTCATATTTAAAATGTAAGTATGAGAAAGCTGTGAGTAGGGAAGGTAAGAATTGCAGAAAGAGTATGTAGATGACAGAAGAATTTGCTTAGAATAAACAAGGTAGTTTTGATGGAAAAGTTAATTTCTTTTTAAGCAGTCACCGTGGAGAGGTAGAAGTTCCTCAACTTGCAAACATTCGACATACAAAATAAACATTCGACTTACAAACACTCGATTTGCAAACATTCAACATTCACATTCGACTAACGAACATTCGGAGTTACAAACACAAATCCAACTGATAATAACAAAGATAAGATAAGAAAATAGTGTAATAAAACAATATTATATCATTTAATACATTAAACAAAACGACATTTGTTGTGACCTGATATCTATTTCAAATAAAAGCAGACTATTTGCTGACTTTTGTAGCTGGAAATCCTAGGCATGGGATTCAGGTTAGGCCTAAAATAGGCCGAAAGTTAACAAAATTCGATTTACAAACAGCTTCTTGGAACCTATACCAACCGTGTGTCACACGATCTTACGTAGTTCATTTTGTGTATATATTATGCTTGTATCTTCGCTCTTCCCTCGCACTAAAAAGAGCCTGAATAAACATGTCTTTTTTTTCTCACCGGTAACGGTATCGATTTTAAACACGAAATTTCTTGTTGCCTTGAGCTTTTGTATATGAAGGAGAGTGTTCTATAATAAACTCACTCAGTTGCTTTCTTCCTGTCTTTGAGTCACAACCTTCTCTCGGCCCGTCACATTGGTGACCCCGGAAATCGACTCGCTCCTCCCGCCTTCCACCCCCACCCCCCTCGCCCCTCCATCGTTGGTACTATGGCGGACTCTACGGAAGTTGGCGCTGTGGCTGCCCCATTGAAACTTTCATCATTCGCCAGCGGAGAGGCGTTTGCTTGGTTTCAGCGTGCAGAAGTCCAGTTTCAAACGTGACTTGCTCAACCACCAAAGCAGATTATGTTCTCGCGGCGATACCCGAGGACACCTTCCCAGAAATATCCGACTGGCTTTGTGAACAAGGAGACACCCCAATAGCGTATGCCCCCCTCAAAACATACCTTCTGCAGCAGTACTCGCCATCGCCAGCCGCCCGTATAGCAAAGCTTTTTCAGCTCTCTCAACAACCATTGGGGGACCAAAGGGCTTCGCTTGTCCTCAGGGAAATGACCAGTATCGCTCGCCTGCAACCTGCCGCAGACGGCTCTCCTCGTGAGGTGAACCTATTCGTGCCCTTTGGATATGCCGTTTACCCGAGCCTGTACGCGCTGCCATACCCTATGTCAATAGTTTACCCATAAAGGACTTGATGACCAAAGCCGACACCCTTATTGACAGCCACTTCAAAACCTCCATCAACGCCTCCACCCCTGATGAAGAGGACGCCTATTCAACGTCAACCGAAGCTGACATGAATGCCGTAGGACTTACATGCCTACCCCGTGACGTGCCGAAGCGGCGACAAAGCCACTACTCACTCGCTCCCCAACCAACGACTTCTACAGCCACTTACTATTTCCCATCCACCGCAGTTTTGCTACTACCACTTCAGATTCGGGGCAACCGCGAAGAAATGTGCCAAGGATTGTCAGTGGCCAAAAACGTGTAAGTAGGCCATCGCTCGTGGCTGTGGCCTCCCGTGTTTCTAATCTTTTCTTTTTACATGATGCCAGACCGGGCGTGCGATTTTTGGTAGACACAGGTGATTGTCGTTCTCTTTTGCCAAGGGAACTCTTCAGGACACGACATAGTCTGTCTACGTCTGCCGATTGTAGCTGCCAACGAATCTATGATACCCACCTACGGTTACGAGAACCTCACATTATCGTTTGGAAACGGTAAATTTAATTGGAAGTTTCTCATTGCTGACGTCACATTGCCAATCCTCGGTGTGGATTTCCTCTCTCATTTCCACCTTCTGGTCGATGTCGCCCACCGACGATTGGTCAACGCAGACTCATACTTGTCGACACCTCTTCAACCCAGCCCCTCCAACCTCGCTCTCCACATCAGCGCACCCATGGATGCCTATGCCCACCTAACGTTGTACCCGGAAGTTTTCCGTCCAGAACTTCGCCAAACGCCCACGGCCCCTGACAAGCACGGTATTTATCACCATATCAAGATGACGGCACCCCAAGTCTTCGCAAAATTCAGACGTCTGGCACCGGAACGATTGGCAGCCGCCAAACAGACGTTCGCCAAAATGGAGGAAATGGGCCTTTGTCAAAAGGCCTCTAGCCCATGGTCGTCACCCTTACACATCGTTCTGAAGAAAGACCATTCCCTCCGTCCGTGCGGTGATTACAGGCGCTTGAACATGCAAACAGAACCGGACCACTACCCCCTCCCAAACATCGCCGACGTGACCTCCTACCTGCACAAAGCGAAGGTTTTCTATACGCTCGACCTCCTGAAGGGGTATTATTAGGTGCCTATAACCCAGTAGACATCCCCAAGACCGCCATCACTACTCCGTTTAGTACATACAGCTTCAATAACTCCTGTTTTGGCCTTCGTAATGCCGGGGCCACGTTTCAATGTCTCATGGATTGCATCTTAGGGGACTTCCCTTTCTGTGTATGTTATGTGGACGACATACTTGTGTTCTCCTCCTCAAAAGAGGAACACCTCCGTCACCTGCACATCGTGCTCAACCGCCTGCAACAAAACGGCCTTGTAGTTTGGTACAACAAGTGTACCTTTGGCGCCAACGAAGTCTCGTTCTTAGGGCACCGCATCACTCCTGAATAGACCATCCCCTCCCTGAGAAGGTATCAGCCGTTCAGGCCTTCCCCACGCCCTCGACCATCAAAGCTCTGCAGGAATTCTTGGGCATGATCAACTATTATCACCATTTTCTTCCAGCCATTGCCGCCACTCTTGCTCCCCTCTACATCTTCCTTAAGGGCAAGCCAAAGGACCTGAAGTGGGGTCCCCTTCAAGAAGCGGCCTTCTGCAATGCAAAGAAGGCTCTCACTTTTCCTATCCCACATGCCCCTCTCCTTTTCTCCACTGATGCCAGCAATGTCGCTATTGGTGATCAACGGCTCACCCAGCCCATTGGCCTTCTTCAGCAGAAAACTGTCCAAGGCAGAATCGGGTTATTCTACCTTCGATCGCAAATTAATGGCGGTGCACTTGGCTTTCCGTCACTGTCGCCATTTCTTAGAAGGTACGCCCTTCGTCATTCACACAGACCACATGCCTCTGGTGCACGCCTTCACTCATCAGTCTGACACCTGGTCCGCCCGTTAACGCCGACATCTCTCCGCCGTGGCTGAATACAATTGCACCCTTCAATACGTCCCTGGGAAAATGAATCCCGTTGCCGATGCCCTGTCAAGAAACACGTTGGCTGCTGTTCAACTGGGATTAGATTACAACGCCCTTGCTGAAGCCCAACAACAGGATCCAGAGTATCAAGCATATAAGACATCCTGCACGTCCCTCCGTTGGAAAGACTTCCCCCTCGAAGACTCCAACACCACCCTCCTCTGTGACGTCAGTACTGGTAGACCCCGACCGTGGATTCCTGCTCCCATGCGCCGGCAGGTGTTTGATTTAATTCACGGCCTTTTACATCCCTCGTTCCGTTCTACCGCACAGCTGCTGAAGACGAAATTTATTTGGCACGGCATTTCTAAGGATGCTAAGGATTGGGTCCGCGCCTGTACTTCTTGCCAAACTTCCAAAGTACACCGACACACGGATTCAGGAGTGGGCACCTTTCATCAACCTCAGTGTCGTTTCGCACACATTCACGTCGAAGTTGTAGGCCCCCTACCCACATCACAAGGACATCGTTACCTGTTTACTGTCACCGACCGCTCCACTCGGCCTGAAACCATTCCCATGGAAACTGCAACGTCTGCCTCATGTACATCTGCCTTACTCTTAGGATGGATTTCAAGATTTGGTATCCCTGAGCATATTACTTCTGACAGGGGTACCACTTCCACCTCTCAATTGTAGACATCATTAGAGAATCTCCTGGGCATCACCCTACATCAGACAACGGCCTACAACCCCGCTGCCAATGGAATGGTTGAACGTTTTCATCGCACCCTCAAAGCAGCTTTGATGTCCTGCTGCAAGGATTTCAACTGGTTCACTCAGCTTCCCTGGGTCCTCCTGGGACTAAGGACCACTCCTAAAGACGCCATCGACGTCTCAGCAGCTGAAATGGTGTATGGGGACCTGTTGATCGTCCCCGCCAAATTTTTTTATTCTACAACCTCCTCCGATGATCTCCAGCGCATACGTCACGTCGTGGGAAAATTTACTCCATGCTGCCAGACTTACAAGCATCCAGCAAAGCATCACATACCGACAGACTTGCACTCTGCAACACATGTCTTCCTACGCATCGACACTAGCAAGCCACTGCTAACGCCCCCTTACATGGGCCCTTTCCTTGTGATTCGACGCAGTCCGAAAGCATTCCTACTAAACATTCGAGGCAAAAAAGACTGTGTCTCCATTGATCGTCTAAAACCTGCTTATCTCCTGCCAGATGACCCACCTACAGTTCGCCTCTCTAGATCAGGGCGCCCTATTTAACATGTACAGTATGTCATTTTTAGGGGGGGGGGGGGCCATGTACCAAACGCGTGTCATACGATCGTACATGGTTCATTTTGTGTTTATATTATGCTTGTATCTTTGCTCTTCCCTCGCACTAAAAAGAGGTGTCGATTTTAAACATGAAGTTTCTTGTTGCCTTGAGCTTTTGTATATAAAGGAGAGTGTTCTATAATAAACTCACTCAGTTGCTTTCATCCTATCTTTGAGACACAACCTTCTCTCGGCCCGTCACAAACCAATTAAGTTTATAAGAAGAGACCTTTCTGTAATGGAATAAGGAAAAATCCTAAACCGGTGTAAAGTTAATATTAATCAATTATTAAATAAATAGATTAATAAATAGATAAATAAATAAAAAGACCATATCAGAAAATGTCATAAGACATGAAAGTTTCAATAATTCATAGAATAACCTCTGATGGTGTACAAGAAAGCATTACCGGTAATGCTTTCCAAGTGTGATTGCTCGTGGCCATTTTGTATATATATGTATATATATATATATATATATATATATATATATATATATATATATATATATATATATATATATATATATATATATAGAGAGAGAGAGAGAGAGAGAGAGAGAGAGAGAGAGAGAGAGAGAGAGAGAGAGACACACACACACAAAATAGCCACGCGCAATCACACTTGGAAAGCATTACCGGTAATGCTTTCTTGTACACCATCAGAGGTTATTCTATGAATTATTGAAAATTTTATGTCTTATGACATTTTCTGATATGGTCTTTTTAGTTATTTATCTATTTATTTTATAATATATATATATATATATATATATATATATATATATATATATATATATATATATATATATATACATACATATATATATATATATATATATATATATATATATATATATATATACATATATATATATATATATATATAACTTACCTTAATTACTCTTACTTTTATATACTAAAGAATGATAGTGTATTTCCTTATTATAGCAAAACACCTGTAAAATTCATGAAGTCCCTTTACTACATTGGGAATAAATTGACAACTAATAATATTTTCACAATAATGCCCTACTATAAATATTGTTGGTAATATATAAGCAATATATATTCCTAGATTTCAATATCATTCAAAAGGTTCTCCAATAATATATATTCCTAGATTTCATTATCATAAGATTCTCCAATGTTTTCAATTGGAGGCTCTCCCACTTCATTCAACTTGCGAAGCTCTCCCATTCTTCCAACATCGCCGTACCATCTGAGGTCACAGATTTTCATATGTCAACATTACTTTCAGATATTGATCTTCATTATAGACTAGTCATATGAAATGTTATTAATTAATTGCTCTTAGGGTTGTGGTGGCATATTGGAAGCACCTCTGACTGGTGATCGCCAAACTGGGGTTCGAGTCTCGCTCTAACTCTTTAGTTCTTTTAATGTCTGCAACCCCACTATTCATGTGAGCTAACGATTGTAGGTTTGGGGGAGCCTATAGGTCTACCTGCTGAGTCATCAGCAGCCATTGCCTGGTCCTAGGTTGGGTGGAGAGGGGGCTTGGGAGCTAAGCACATGTTTATATGGTCAGTCCGTAGGTCGTTGTCCTGCTTTCTAGGGCATTGTGACTTTCCCTTCTCTCTGCCATTCATGAGGGGCTTTTAAACTTTAAACCCCTGCTTTTAATGTTATTCAATGAATCTTTCTATCATCCTTATTTTAGTATTTTATTATATCATGGTGCGAGTTATTTACAACAATACTAATTCAAAAACGTTTTGATACAATTTCATCATAAAAAAAAAGAATTTATATAAATTTTTTTACCCTGATATTTACCAGCATACAAACACATTTTCTAGTTATCGTAACATTAGATTTTAAAAGAAAGATATGCTTTAAATTCAGTTGTTTTATTTATTGAGTTTGTTAGAAGTACAAAAAGTTAGATGTTAACTATTGCTGAAACTTAGCCCAAAGATGTTCTCCCTGACTGACAGGAGACTAAACATTAGAATGTATTGGAAAGCAGCTTTAGAAGGTACATATTTTTGTGCTTCTCTCTCTTTCTCTCTCTCTCTCTCTCTCTCTCTCTCTCTCTCTCTCTCTCTCTCTCTCTCTCTCTGCCCGTGATTATTCTACACAATTAGGGCAACTTATGTCTTACATTAGTTTATATTTTACATTTACTGATCTCTCTCTCTCTCTCTCTCTCTCTCTCTCTCTCTCTCTCTCTCTCTCTCTCTCTCTCTCTCACAACCCACTGAGCAAGAAACATCGAAATAGTATTAGCCATGTTCTAACATTGTTGCCTCCGCCAACGAAGTTGGGAGGAGGTTGTTTTCATCCCTGTTTGTCCGTTTGTCTGTTTGAGTGTGAACAACTTCCTGGCCACAATTTTACTTATAGAGTAATGAAACTTTCAGGGATCAATTGTTATGTTTAGGCGTGAAAGTGATTCAATTTTGAATGTCTTAGGTCAAAGGTCAAGGTTGAACAAAAGGTTGACAGAATTAGCCCCAAGTCAATCTGGTTTCGAGAAATAAGCTACAGAGGCGGAGGTCTGCACTGTCGTAGTGCTTTTCTAATTTGTGTTTGTGGTTGATATACCAGTGTTTTGTGGTATTAGATTTTTATTATTATTATTATTATTATTATTATTATTATTATTATTATTATTATTATTAGATTTTATACTTATTCAAAAATCAATCGTTTCTGATAATGATCTTTTTGGCCTTCAGTAGTTATTATCATTATCATTATTTATTATAAAGAGATTTTCTACTTCCTTATTCGGTAACGAAGCCTCATTTCTAAGTAATCTTTTTGAAAATGATATTTTTGGCCTTCATTAGTTATGTGATGAAAACATTTGGTAAAGATTATATAAAGAAAAAATTTGTAGAGATCTTAAGGCTTAGAAGTTGAATACCCCCAAAAATAGATATAAAAATTTAATGAATTGACTATTTTAAAGAATATATCAGACACCAATTAGCTTTCATGCAGTCATTACCAACATTGGCATTATTTCCTCTTGAAACTTTTGACTTTCATAAGTCCCATACAATAAGTTTATTTTAACGTTGTTACTTATCTTAAAATATTTTGTATTCTTGTTCAATACTTCTTAAATATAATTTATTCATTTCCCCATCTCCCTATCTCTTGTAGCTTATTTATTTCCTTATATCCTTTCCTCACTGGGCTACTTTCTTTGTTAGAGTCCTTGGCTTGTAGCTTCCTGTTTTTCTAACTAAGGATTCAGCTTAGCTAATAATTATAATAATGATAATTATCATCTTGAGCTTTTAAATCAATACTTCTCCATTCTTCATCCCCTACACTGACCTCACCAAAGTGATATATAGCCTGATTTTTATATATAATTTCAGGCGATTTGATTTCCAAATCTTACTTAACCTAGCCATTGTCTGATTTGCTATTTTCAATCTTTCATTTAACTCAGTTCTGAAGATCCTGTATTAGATATCATAGTTCCTATATATTTAAATGATTCTACCTCATTAATATTTTTTCCTTCCAATATAATAAAATGTTTTTGACCCTTCTATTTATCTGACACGTGATCCACTGGTTAACCTTTCATGAGGCACTGAAATTGATATCAATCGTAAGTCAGTTTTCGTTTGAGAAGTTCATTAAGACAATCAAGGCAGCCATTCGTGTGCGATGTCATCTTTGATCAAGTATCGAATTAAATTCCTTTATTCCATCGATAATTAATT
>NC_090754.1:82338085-82340585 GCF_036898095.1 Palaemon carinicauda
GTATGGATTTTGGAAATTTGTTTTTTATAGTAATAATAAATCAGATTGGTGTATTCAATTCACTAATACATTATCTGAAAGTTCTCTCAGCAAGGATCAGCAAAAACATAACTCATATTCCAGAATTTCCATTTTCCAGACGCAAGAGTTGTTTCAGGAGAACGAAGGAACAGGATTTTTTTTTTTCACGAATAGATTTATTGTATCATTAATATATGTTCTTTTCGTCTTAAATATATGAGAGCGATCTCTCGGATAAATGCTGCTTTCATAAATTCCAGTTTCTCAAATGGTTTAATGATATAAGAAATTTAGACGTAAAAGAACTTTGAATGCGACGATAAATGGTCATGGAAGTTGGATGACAATGTATTGTAAAATCGACGTTAGAATAACGATACTTTCCGCTAGAAACAAGGATTAGGTATTGAGTATTGGATTTCATTCAAAGGAACATTAGGGTATGCTTTTACATACATACATACATACATACATACATACATACATACATACATACATACACACACACACACACACACATATATATATATATATATATATATATATAATTTATATATATATGCATACGTACATATATCATATAAGCATATATTTTACGCCTCCTAATATCTGGATTTTCTCTACATCGTGATCAGAAACCCAAGGGGGAATCAACTCAAAGATATGATCTTCTGGTCGGACGGGGAATCGAACCCGGGGTCCAAAAAAATTAGATTCTATTGACTTAGCAACTTATCCACAAAGAATATGAAAATCATGTCTAAATATGCAAAATTATCACACACAGACACACACATATATATACTGCATATATATACGCACACACATACACACACACACACACACACACATATATATATATATATATATATGCATTGCATAATCTCTCTCTCTCTCTCTCTCTCTCTCTCTCTCTTTTATATATATATATATATATATATATTATACATATATATATATGCGTGTGTGTGTCTGTGTACGAGCATGTGTAATTATGCGTCAGTATGTACCGGTGTGCATGTATTGTCAATGGATCCGGGCTAAGTACCAGGGTTTTAGAGATGTGATTAATTTAATGGAGAGTCTAGGGCAGCCAAGTTGGCCTAACTGCCTTTTTAATGGCAGGATTTAAAGAGAATTAAGGCACTAAATTTAGAACTCATTTCCCTTCAGCTAGATTTATGTTGCTTGTTTGACTGATGAGACTAGAGTCCCTCTGGATGTTTCCTTTGAATAGTCCTATTTAGAAATTTCAATTGTGCTTTGGATACATGTTTTGTTAAAAATGGACAGGTTAAAGGCTTATAGGCCGCTCATGAATGGCAGAGGCGAGGGACAGTAACATTGCCCAATCGAGTTGGACAATGCCCTAGAGGCTGACCATATATACATATGATCAGCGCCCAATCCTACTCTGCACCCAAACTAGGACCAAGGAGAGCAAGGCAATGGCTGTTGATGACTCAACAGATAGACCTTTAGGCTCACAAGGATGGTGAGGGTGCAGCGACCAAAGAAACTACCGAGTTTGAGCGGGACTCGATCCACAGTCTGGCGTTCACCAGTCGGGGACGTTACCATACCGGCCACCACAAAATCCAAATAAGCATAGATAGAAAATGCTGGGTGGATCATGGAATAGTCACTGCTTGAAAGATTGGAAAATGATGAAATAAGAACGGCAGGTTAGTGAAGATAATATTGATTGCAATTTCCCCTTAAAAGGCTAAATCACCATAACTCATTTCAGTTTTAATGACAGAATTTAACCACACAATACAATTCTGGATTTTTATAGCGTTGAAATATCTTGTGTACTCTTCCAACGGAACCTACTTAAAGGTACACAGTAGATATATATTTTATTTAAAACATATCTAGATAAATAGTAAAAATTGCAATTGTAAATATAGTGTATGTAAAATAAAAACAATTATTCATGTACATATGCGATGATGAATTTATGTTATACATTGTATGATTGTAAATGTGCATTACATTATATATAAAAAAAAAATTGTTTATCAACTTGTTTATCGGTTACAATTATTCAAATTTGCAAATTGGTCCTAAAGGATTTACAAATCTGCAATAACTATTTTTCAGACTTTTTGAGGGGTGTTAAAATCACTACTTTATAAAAATAAAAGTTGAAGTATAACTTATCAAAACGACTTTATCTTAATTGTTCATTACTTCTCTTGTAGTATATCTATTTCCTTATGGGATATATTTCACATTTCCTATTTTTTTTTCAAATTTTGGAAATAATGTAGAATAATGCGAAGCACATCACGTCAATTAAAACTTAATAACTGTAAGAAAATTATCACGCGAGTCGAAACTGTCTTCTCGAATCAATATCTTATTGTCCTGACATAAAAAGTGAATTTGGGTACGAATACGGTTCCGAGAGAGAGAGAGAGAGAGAGAGAGAGAGAGAGAGAGAGAGCCAATGGCCAAAAAGATCTCCTTAATT
>NC_090754.1:82345585-82383085 GCF_036898095.1 Palaemon carinicauda
TTGAGGCACAAGTTTAAAGATTTAAATGCCTCACACGAATGGCAGAGGCAAGGAATAGTAACATTGCCCTATCGAGCAGAACAATGCCCCAAAGACTGACCATATTACATATAATCAGCGCCCAAGCCCCTTCTTCACTCAAGCTAGGACCAATAGGGCCAGACAATGGCTGCTGATGGCTCAGCAGATAGGCTCCCCCAAACCCCACTTCATTAGCTCACAAGGATGGTGAGGCTGCAGCGAGCAAAGGAACTAACGAGTTTGGGCGGGACTTGAGCCCCAGTATGGCGATCACCAGTCAGGGACTTTCCCACATACGCCACCACAACCCTTATGATTGCATTCTTTCCTCCGAAATACATGATGGAGATTGCTTCAACCTAAATAAATATATTCAGTAACCCTTTCAGGAATTGTTCTAATATTTAGTACTTCTGTATCGATATATAAACGACACGTTGGCTGCACTTAAAAAGTAAACTACTAAGGAATAGAGGAAATTCAGATATGAGGGGGTATAATAAATGGCTTATTCGAATATGTGTATATATATGTATATATATATATATTTATATATATATATATATATATATATATTTATATGCATGTATGTATAATTATATTATATATATGCATATATACATACATACATACATCTATATATAGATATATATATATATATATATGTATATATAATATGTATATATATACATATATATATATATATATATGTATATATAATATATATATACATATATATATATATATATATATACATATACAAACATTCCTGGAATACAAACCATTAGGTTTTCAGTTCAAATAATTTCTACTATATTCCAGCATTCCCTAAACTACCACAATTTCCTTTTCTCTCTCTCTCTCTCTCTCTCTCTCTCTCTCTCTCTCTCTAAAAAAAGACGATTAAAAATATAAAGTTAAAACTCATTATTTCAAAAAACGTTCAAGTTGCCACACCTTAATTAGAATAATTTGTTTTGTCATAAAACTTTTTTTGTTATAATATACTAAAGAAAAAGAAGAAATAATGAATTTGAGAAAATAGTTGATATTACCTCAGTTCCTTGGATTCGATTAAACTTAAAATATATAATCCAGGATAAGTTCCTCGCTCGAGTGCTCTCACCCAAAAATGTTAAGAGTAAACATTGGCAGTTTTTCGAATGAATTGATTTTTATGACGTGACCCGATAGATCAGGAAATGTTTCTGCAGATCTTCTGTTGGTTATATTAATATTTCAATAACGCTTTAACCTAATTCATTGTTGACAGCATTTAAGAAAAGCTTTAATAAACTAAGAGTTCATAATTAACAAAAATATATTTTCGAAAGCTAATTAAATTCAAAGTTCATAGTCTAAATTAAGGTTAAACAAATAGGTTTATTAGAGCAATATTTCAGTAATTGTTTAACCTAATTCATTGTTGACAGCATCTTAAAAAAGCTTTATGAAACTAAAAGTTCATAATTATCATAAATATATTTTCGAAAGCTTATGAAGCCTAAAGTTCATTGTCTTATAGAGATATAATTAAGGTTAAACATCCTGTTTACTTTATTAATAATTCAATAATAGTTTAACCTAATTCATGGTCAACAGCACCATAAGAAAAGCTTTAAAGTAAGAGTTTATAACTAACATAAATATATTTTCGAAAAAAAACTAAACTCAAAGATAATTAGCCTATCTTATAGAGATTTAATTAAGGTAAACAATCGGTTTATTATAAAAACATTTCAAGAACGAGTTAACCTAATTCACAATAGACAGAATCTTATTTTTTTTTTTTTTTTAGTAAACTAAAAGGTCATGATTAACAAAAATATATTTTCGAAAGCTTATGAAGCTCAAAGTTCATTGTCTTATAGATATAATTAAAGTTAAAAAAACAACCATGAAGCCAATACTAACAGACCATTGGCTAATGCAATTAGTGGTTTAATTAGTGTTTTGAAATTTATATAGGAATTCTTAGTATCGTAACCGTTTGATTTAGAAAGCTGTATCACAGTAGGATTACATTTTGCGTTTTAAATGGCTTTGAATTTAGAGCTGTAATAAATGTCCTGAGCTCACAAGCCTGTTACATTTAGTTCTTGTGTATCTCAGTTTTCAAAGCGTCCATGTCTGCGGTTATGGTGGCCGATGTGGTAACGTCCCTGACTGGTGAACGCCAGACTGGGATTCAAGTCCCGCTCAAACTCGTTAGTTTCTTTGGTCGCTACGACCTCACCATCCTTGTGAGCTAAGGATGGGGGGGTGGTTGCTATAGTTCTATCTGCTCAGTCATCAGCAGCCATTGCCTGGCCCTCCTTAGTCCTAGCTTGGTTGGAGAGAAGCTGCATGGGCACTGATTATATGTATAAATGTTCAGTCTCTAGGGCATTGTTCTGCTCGATAGGGGAATGTCACTGTCCCTTGCCTGTGCCATTCATGGGTGGCCTTTTAAACCTTTAATAGCGATGCATTTTTCGTTTTTTTTTTTTTTCTGTCTATATATTTTAATTTTCAATTTCTCCTTGTTTTCAGCTTTTTGTTTTTCTACTGCATGAATAATTTAATCATTATTACGACTCCTATTCGTACATAAAATAAAAGTATCTCTCGTTATTATTTTTCAATGATTTTTATTCATTATTTGAGCTCCTACTTCTTTTTACTATACGTTTTTTTCTCGCCATTTCTAGCATAAAAAATCCGATTTCATAAGAGGCATTTCAATAGAACAATCAGAAAAAAAGAATGTAATATACACACACCACGATGATATATACTTTTCATTGTTTAAAGAAATGGTATTAAGTTAAGGACAAAAAATTGAAGTAAAAATAGATTTTTATATATTTCGGTGGTATTCCTAAAACACATTTCAAGAGACATTTAGGATAAAATGGATATCTTTTTGAAAAAAATCCATGTTTTCAATGCGATATGATGCCAGGGACATTTCAGTTTTATTATTATCTTTTTTTTATCATTTTACGTAATGCACAAAATATTTCATATAAAAAAAAAAAAAGTAAATCGTTTCTAAGTTTTCTCTTCTGCAATTGATGTCACAAAAGTAAATAAATTGTAGACTTTTCATTGTCTCGCGAGGGGTCATTATCATCTGTTTCTCTTCTCTTTAATATCATAATAAGCTATCGTTTTGTGTAAGAGAGAGAGAGAGAGAGAGAGAGAGAGAGAGAGAGAGAGAGAGTTACAAGGATTTTGGATGTCTTAATTACTTAGTCCATCCGCGGACACTCCAGTTGCTCTTGGCTAGAGCGAATGTTTAAACGTTTAGAGTCTTCATGATATTTTCTAAAATATTCTTGAATTAGAGAGAGAGAGAGAGAGAGAGAGAGAGAGAGAGAGAGTGTGTGTGTGTGTGTTACAAGGATTTCGGATGTCTCAAAGATGCGATAATAATTACACAATTATATCTTTCGTGCATATATATCTTTAAACGTAACCGAGTAAATAGCGTTATTAAGCAAATACCTCAGTCAACAAGTATTTCAGAGACTTCTCTTCAGCAGCGTCTATCCCATGGTACAATATATATATATATATATATATACATACATACATACATATATACATACATATATATATATATATATATATGTGTGTGTGTGTATGTTTGTGTATATATATATATATATATATATGAAATTATTAGCGTTTTATAGTATACACCATTTCTTTTAGAAATAGAATGTAACTAAACTAAAAAGAGAGGACACAACACACACGAGAGAGAGAGAGAGAGAGAGAGAGAGAGAGAGAGAGATGAGAGAGAGAGAGATAGAGAGAGAGAGAAATCCAACACAAAAGACCTTTGTATTCTTTAAATCCAACCCGAAAAAAGCCTTCAGCTGGGTCGTAGCAATTAGGAAAACAAAACAATAACTGCAAAACTACATGGAATATTTTGCTCTTCTCTTTTCTTTGGTTTTATATCCAAAAGAATTGACCAAAAATATCGATACGTGTTTTCTTGGCTCTCAGCCGTAGATTATATAAACCGGAAGTAGATTGAATAAACAGGAAATATATTTAATAAACCGGAAGTAGATTGAATAAACAGGAATCAAGGAAAGTAATCATGAGGTTATTGCAACCTCAATGTTGAATCAATCAGTCAAGAAGAATAAAAGGGTAATTTCTTTTTATTCTAGTTTGTGGTGGCCTGGTGGTAGCGTCCTTGCCTGGTGATTGATAGACTGGAGTCCCGCTCAAACTCGTTAATTCCTTAGGTCGCTGCAACCTCACTATCCTTGTGAGCTTATTAATGAGGGTTTGTAGGTCTATCTGCTGAGTTATCAGCAGCCATTGCTTGGCCCTCTTTGGTACTAGCTTGGGTGGAGAAGGGCTTGGCCGCTGATCATATGTAATATGGCCAGTCTCTAGAGGCATTGTCCTACTTGATAGGGCAATGTCACTGTTCATTGCCTCTGCCATTCATGAGCGGCCTTTAAACCTTAAACACGATATGGATTTTAAGCAGCCCAATATCGGGCAAAATATCTATAGGGCTAAACTTTTCGGTAACCTCAAATAAGTAATAGAATTTGCCTAGTTAGTATCTTTACTGACTAATTTGGACTCTCGTGCAGACATGTAAATTGAAAACATTTTTTTATGAGTTAGTCTTCAGTCTATACGGAGCTGATGACCTTTTGGGACACCAGACATTGAAAGTGAATTGGCACAAAACTATATTGACGGCAACATATTTTGTATTCTTTCTGTTGTGGCTTATTTTGTTATTGTCGTAAATACAACTTAGAAAGAAGCGACTGTAACTGTAATCCATTTTAAATTGGCCATTGATAGTTGAAGGTTCATTTTTCCTGATTTTCATTGAATATTACATAATACAACACTTATGAATCCAGAATTTATGTAATCTGTTGGATTATTTAGTAAGTTTTTTGTTTTTTGTTTTATATGGTCCACAAAGATCCTTTAATGTTTTGGAAAAGGATTTCATCAATTGACAAAAATTACGGAAAAAAGATGAATGAAGTTCTCTCTCTCTCTCTCTCTCTCTCTCTCTCTCTCTCTCTCTCTCTCTCTCTCTCTCTCTCTCTCTCTCCTCTCTCAGGGATTGCTGTACATTTGTCCTTTGCTTTCCAATATATTCCTCCGAGTAATTTAAAGCCTCCAAGATATAATTGCTATATATCTCCTTAATTACGAGAACTTTGGCAATTTGAGAGGACCATGTAACGATATTGCATTAAACAGGAAAAGTTTAATTCTTTTCCATCGAAAAGTTCGGTGAAATATTTTGCACAAAGCTACGGGGAAGAATAATAACGTTAAAAGTAATTATTTTGGAACTGGCCCAATGATATTGAATATAGAGCATCCAAGTGCTTTAATAATAATAATAATAATAATAATAATAATAATAATAATAATAATAATAATAATAATAATAATAACTATTTCCATTATCATAAATTATCATTATACCTTTGGTATTACTTATATATTATTCATTTTGCATTGTAAGTTACAAGTCAAAACTTAAGCATAAGAAAATGGCAGGTGTAGTAAAGATTACAGAGATGATAAGTATCACGACTGAGATGGTGTGGGCATGTGTGGAGGATGGATGGTGGGGAGGAAGTGAGGAGGTCTTGCGAGGAACCTGTTAGAGGGGAAGATCAAGAGGGAGGCACATAATTAGATGGAAAGATAAGGTGAAGGATGATATGGAGAGAAGAGGTTTGTTGGAAGAGGATGCCTTTGCTCGAAGGCTTTGGAGAGGGCGCATCAGGCAACCGACCACTTAATGTAGGGATAACGGGAAGTCATTGCATAGGCCCAATTGTTAAGATTATTCATCTCAATTTCTTAGAATGCTCGGTTCGAAAATTAAGTGGTTTTAGTGCTAAAAGCTCCTTCTTGGATTACAAAGATTATCCAATGCTTTAAAGAAAAGATCCTCTTTTGAGAAGATTGCATCCTTATCTCAAGATATGGATATATCCTACCAAGAAGCTTTTACTGTATTCTAACTCAGCGGTAACTATCACAGGCTTACAAGTTGGTATAAATCTAAAGAGATCACCTTTGCATTACAAATTCTTTAGGTACTAATTAAGAAACATAAGTATGAATGACATGTGATCATAATAATTCACATTGCGTCTACATGAATATTATACCTTAAAACTTGTATGAATCAATATAAGAAGGAAGGCAACCTATCTATCAGCTTTTAAACATATTGAACGGCAGTATCAACCTAAGTCATGGAGTCCTTACAACTTCATGCTTGTCATCTAAAATATAAGAGGGTTCTCTTTCTTTGGCAAATCCATTTTCTACTCCATTTTGTACATTTTCTTTAGAAAAACGTAATAATAATTCTCATTGAAACATTTCATCACTTTAGCCGTGGAAATACTATCACTATGTTGGGTCCTTTCACTGGCTCAATAGTACTACATTAGATCCCTCAATGGTTACGGTTCATTTTCCTCTTCCCTACACATACACTGAATACTTTAGCCTATTCTTTACACACTCCTCTTTTCTCATACACCTGACAACACGAAGATAAGCGAGACATTCCTCTCCAGTGGCTACTATCCTAAGGTAGGAGAAACTCATTAGCTATGGCAAGCAGCTCTTCTAGGAGGACACTCCAGAATCAAACCATTGTTCTCTAGTCTTGGGTAGTGCCATAGCCTCTGTACCAGGGTCTTCCACTGTCTTGGGTTAGAGTTCTCTTGATTGAGGGTACACTCAGGCACACTATTCTATCCATTTCCTTTCCTCACTGAGTTATTTTCCCCGATGGAGCCCATCGACTTATGTAATCCTGCTTTTCCAATTAGGGTTGTAGTTTACCTGTAATAATAATAATAATAATAATAATAATATCTCACACGAAGTACTTTCAACCATGTTGAAAATAAGGTTCATACTTTCTAATTGCTATCAACGGACATTATGCAACACTTTCTTCTTCTATTCTAAAATGGCGTGCGTCCTGGCTAGTACAGTGGCAACGTGTTCGCCTAATATTTGCATGAGAGCAGATCGATCCCAGCGCGACACCATAAGCTTGAGCTGTTTACTGGGAAGGTCACTGTTGTGGTTGGGCTTGCCCGGCTGACGTTCTGGCGAGTATTTATTCTGAATGAAACTGGAACGAAAACCAGACACCTTTACCTTTTCAAAATAATCTCTTTGTTAGAGATTATTAATCCCTTCTGGTAACATATTTTCCTCTATATTATTATTATTATTATTATTATTATTATTATTATAAGCTAAGCTACAACCCTAGTTGGAAAAGCAGGATGCTATAAGCCCAGGGGCGCCAACAGGGAAAATAGCCCCGTGAGGAAAGGAAATAAGGAAATAAGGAAAAATAAAATATTTTAGGAATAGTAACAATATTAAAATAAATATTTCCTATTTAAACTATGAAAACTTTAACAGAACAAGAGGAAGAGAAACTAGATAGAAAAGTGTGCCAAAGTGTACCCTCAAGCAAGAGAACTCTAACCCAAGGCAGTGTAAGACCATGGTACAGAGGCTATGGCACTATCCAAGAATAGAGAACAATGGTTTGATTTTGGAGTGTCTTTCTAGAAGAGCTGCTTACCATGGCTAAAGAGTCTCTTCTACCCTTACTAAGAGGAAAGTAGCCACTAAACAATTACAGTGCAGTAGTTAACCCCTTGGGTAAAGAAGAATTGTCTAATAATCACAGTGTTGTCAGGTTTGTGAGGACAGAGGAGAATCTTTAAAGGATAGGCCAGACTATTCGGTGCCTATGTAGGCAAAGGGAAAGAACCGTAACCAGAGAGAAGGGTCCTATGTAGTACTGTCTGGCCAGTCAAAGGACTCTTACCTATAAAATCCATTTTACCATCGGCCATTTTTTTTAAATGACTTAATTCTAGATGATTTATATTAACACTATATTGTAATGCACTAATAGCAATGGATTGCTTTTTCCTATGGATAGTGGCCATTATCTTTGTTTTTAACCTTTGTTTTCCTCTTACAGAATTTTCTAGCCTTTTGGTATTTTTATTTTATTTTTGTTTCAATAACTCAATTCAGTTCCATTACAAATGATTTCGTATCTTCATTTCTCGCATTCTTATTTTATTATCCCAATATTTTACTTTCTATTTTTCTGCTTGTAAACACTTCCTTCCGCTTCAATCAACTCTAGCTGACTTTCTTACTCATTTTTAAAGATATATACAACCTAAAAATTTTAGAATTAAGCTATGTATTCATTTTCTATACCTATTTTTTTTTTTTTTTTTTTTTTTTTGGTCTTGAGTTACTAATTCATAATTAATCATGGTTCAATCGGCACCAATAACCATTAATAATATGAAGCGACATAATTATCAATCATTCACTAAAAATTATTTTTTTTTTCAGGCCATTCATTAGTCAAATGAAACATGTTTACTGAAGTAATTGAGTTTACAGGAAAGAGTCGTAATTTACATTCACATTGTGCTCTCTCTCTCTCTCTCTCTCTCTCTCTCTCTCTCTCTCTCTCTCTCTCTCTCTCTCTCTCTCTCTCTCTCTCTCTCTCTCTCCTTTCAGGTCTTCATTTCCGTCGCTTCTTTTCTGAAGTCCTTCTTTTCGCTCAGGAATCGTTGTGCTTCCTGTCTGCAGAAGGGTTCCTTCACACTCCAGGATTTCAATCTTTTTTTTTTTTTTTTTTTTTTTTTTTTTTTTTTTTTTTTTTTTTTTTTGCTTTCGTTTACTTGGAAACTTGTTGAGAGCACTCGATGCAAGATTAGATCACCTTTGCTTTCGTTCGATTTACTTTACCTTTCGTTGTCTCACTACCTCACAATCTTTAATTGTGTCACCTTTCTCTGATATATTACTTAAAATAACCGTGCAGTAATTGCTCCCATGAAATTAACGTCATGTAAACAGAGAAATAATGAATTATGCAGATTCTATGTAAGAATGTGACATTTTTATCACCATTCACATACATGATGTTAAATATAAGTTATTTACAATGAAATATCAGCAGATAAGCTTAAGGACTCTCTGTAAGCACACGGAAATGTCTGGTACTTACTTCAGCAAGAGAAAAAAAAAAGTTTATATCATTATTCTTATTATTACTTGCTAATCTACAACCCTAGTTGGAAAACCATGATGCTATAAGCCTAGGGGCACCAACAGAGAAAATAGCCCAGTGAAGAGGGGAAACAAAGAAAAATAAAATATTCTAAGAGCAGTAAAAGTAAAATGAATATTTCCTATATAAACTATAGAAGCTTAAACAAAACAAGAGGACGAGAAATAAGACATAATAGTGTGCCCGAGTGTGCCCTCAAGCTGGAAATATCTGTAATGAAACGTGTTTCTAATTCTAAGGATTTAGGAGAGCGATTTCGAACCCTTTAAGAACTGAAAATTCAACAAGCCTTCAATAAGAGAATACATCAACTTTTATGCACAGATGGACATAGGAGTCTCTAAAGGATAGTGTAGGAAGAGATGACAGAGGCAGTGGGTGGGGTTAAACAGGAACTCACCATGGAGTAAGGGTGTGGCTAGTTGCACTTCCTCAGAGGTAGCTGTACCAGGAATTCCCGTGTCCCACTGTACATTACGTGAGAAAATTGATGTTGAATAACGTATAAAATGGCGAGTGGGAGAACTTTCTTTAAGACTTACAGTACAGTGAATGGGGACACAAGAAACACTCTCTATAGAATAAGCAAATAATGTTTTTTTTTCTTTTATTTTTCTTTTTCTTTTTTCATTTTTTTGCTTTTGAGTGGCCGATGATGTAGTGTGGAAGGAAATTAAAATATTTTGGATAACGGTTCAAATTGCCTGCGCGTTATAATGCATTTGCTAATCAAGTTTCCTGTTACTCTTTACGTTATATATATATATATATATATATATATATATATATATATATATATATATATATATATATATATATATATATATATATATATACCAAAGGCACTTCCCCCAATTTTTGGGGGTAGCCGACATCAACAAGAAACAAAACCAAAAAGGGGACCTCTACTCTCTACGTTCCTTCAGCCTAACCAGGGACTCAGCCGAGTTCAGCTGGTACTGCTAGGGGCGCCACAGCCCAACCTCCCACATTTCCACCACAGATGAAGCTTCATACTGCTGAATCCCCTACTGCTGCTACCTCCGCGGTCATCTAAGGCACCGGAGGAAGCAGCAGGGCCTACCAGAACTGCGTCACAATCGCTCGCCATTCATTCCTATTTCTAGCACGCTCTCTTGCCTCTCTCACATCTATCCTCCTATCACCCAGAGCTTTCTTCACACCATCCATCCACCCAAACCTTGGCCTTCCTCTTGTACTTCTCCCATCAACTCTTGCATTCATCACCTTCTTTAGCAGACAGCCATTTTCCATTCTCTCAACATGGCCAAACCACCTCAACACATTCATATCCACTCTAGCCTCTAACTCATTTCTTACACCCGTTCTCACCCTCACCACTTCGTTCCTAAACCTATCTACTCGAGATAGACCAGCCATACTCCTCAACAAATGCAGCCGTTTTTAGTCAACTGCAGGACAAAGGCCTTAGACATGTCTATTAATGTCTAGGGTTTGGCCAGTTTTCATCACCACACTGGCCAGTGCGTATTGGTGATGGTGGGAGATTTTAGTCTGATCGCTCACAGCAAACCAATCTAGTATGGGTAGCCTAACTAGTACAGCTTTGATGATCATGGCGATACGCAAACCTTATTACCACTTTACCGTATCCCTACTCAGAAAGGGTATATATATATATATATATATATATATATATATATATATATATATATATATATATATATATATAATGTATATATTATATATAAATCGATAGATAGATATAGATATATATGTGTGAGTGCATATGTACCTAGAGAAAATTATATACTATAATTTAATGTCAAATGTTTTTAAAGAATTCCATCAAGAAATTCTGCAATACTACTAAAAATGGCACACGTCACCCCACCCTCTCTCTCTCTCTCTCTCTCTCTCTCTCTCTCTCTCTCTCTCTCTCTCTCTCTCTCTCCTTCGTGTTCGATATTCCCCCAAAAGTAATTTTGACTCAACATTTTCCCAAGAAGAGTTTAAGAGCTTAAGCTGTCCGTCAACTCATCTTGATGCTTTCCTTTCTTGTCCCGGTCCTCAATTTTTTTGCAAGGTGTGCACTAGTTCCCATATAGACTGGTTGTAGTGAAGTGTCCTTCGCTGTCAGGAATCCAGGGGCATTTCCGATCATTTTACATCCTTCTAGGAGAAGGACACTCCAAAATCAAACCATTGTTCTCTTGTCTTGGGTAGTGCCATAACCTCTGTACCATGGTCTTCCATTGTCATGGATTAGAGTTCTATTGTTTGAGGGTAAACTCGGACACACTATTCTATCTTATTTCTCTTCATCTTGTTTCGTTAATGGGTTTTTTTATAGTTTATATAGGAAATATTTATCTTAATGTTGTTACTGATCTTAAAATACTTTATTTTTTCCTTGTTTCCTTTCTTGACTGGGCTATTTTCCCTGTTGGAGAATCTGGGTTCATAACATCCTGCTTTTCCAATTAGGGTTGTAGCTCAGCAAGTAATAATAATAATAATAATAATAATAATAATAATAATATTAATAATAATAACAATTATATTAATAATAATAATAATTATTATAATAATAATAATAAAATTTTTAATAATAATAATAATAATAAAATTTTTAATAATAATAATAATAATAATAATAATAATAATAACAATAATAATAATAATAATTGAGGTTTGGACTCCATCTTTTGAGAAGGATATCTTGTTCTCTGAGTGAAGCTATTGAATGTAGGAATAGTTACCTGATTTTAAAGCTTACTTTCAGGATTAGTTCACCAAACTTCCAAATGGGCTCCACAAGGCACTAGAAGAGTTGGGAGACCCAGGCCCACAGGGGTGAAGACTATGAAGCGTAAAGTAGGAGATGATGAATGAAAAAGTATTTAATTAGAAGCTCAAGATACATACGACGGGCGAAATCTATCCGAGGCCCTTTGTCAATAGGAGTAGGAGATGATGATGGTGAACTGGAATACTGGCGTTGAGCAAGAATTTATTTATTCATTACTTTACGATTAAAATTGTGGCCGTATGGTTGATGACCGGAATTCAACCTTTTGCCTGACCCTAACCTTGAACTCGACCTTGACCTTCGACCTTAACATAAGGTAATTGGCGTAGAATTGCAGACACTCAAATATGAACCAGGTTTGAAATCTGTGTGACGACAATGTCCAAACTTATGGCTGATTACGTGATTTGGACATTTTGCTTGACCGTCACCTTGACCTTCAAAAATTTAGAAATTTCCATAATTTCTCATAGCAATTAATCCCTGCAATTTACATTATTCTACTAGTAAAATAGTAGGCAAGAAGTTGCTGATAAACAAACACACACACAAACAGGGGCGAAAACATAACCTCCTTCCAACTTCGTTGGTGGAGGTAATTACCTTCTGTAGAAAGGAAATTACTCTATCGGATACACTAAAGCCAATTCGTTAATAAAAAATTTCTCCGTGATATGAATATTAATGAAAGATAGCTTTATTAATATCTAATTTACCACTTATTATTCCAAATCAAAATCGAAATAAATTACAAAGAAAGTGATTTATCATTAACCAAAAAAAGCAAAAGACCTTCCCCTCTGCTTGATAGGGAAAACAAGCAACTCTGATTAGTTTTACAAGTCTCCATGATTGGGTGGTGTTTTCCTCGCCCCGAAACCCATTCGGGATTCTCCGATTCGAAGGGTTTCACCCAATCAGTGTCTCATGGAACATAATCACCGATATTGTTCCTGAATCCTTGTGCAGTCTCTAGTTCTTTTATTTAGAATACGTGAAGTTTTCGGATGAATTCGTTTCTATCCAATGTTTTAATTTGATCTCATTCTGAGATTTTTTGAATTGATTTATTTTTGCAATATAATATATATGCATGAAGCGTTCGAACGCTTTAATATAATTTCGCTAACTATTCTAATTCAAGAAGCGTTCGAATATAATTTCAGAAACGATTATAATCTAAGAAGAGTTTGAACTCTTCAATATAATTTCACTAACTATTCTAATTTAAGAAGCGTTCGAACACTTCCATATAATTTCACAAACTATTCTAAACTAAGAAGCGTTCGAACACTTCCATATAATTTCACAAACTATTCTAATCTAAGAAACGCTCAAGCTCTTCAATATAATTTCCCCAATTAATTACATTAAGGAGGTGGGATGAATATATAATTGCTTGATCTGAACGAATGAAAATCAATAAGACATAATTCTTATATAACTAGAATACGGAAGAATTGCACGTATCCAAAAGACTGATTTTCTGAGAAATTAAGCTTTTTTCTAAATAACTTGATATACGTAGCTTGGTAACTACTGTCCGATGTTCATTCGTATAACAGTTATCTTATGTTAATTTTTTCTCGTAAGAACGAAGTATTAGTGAGGATGAGAACGGGTGTAAGAAATGATTTGGCAGCTAGAGTGGATATGAATGTGTTGAGGTGGTTTGGCCATGTTGAGAGAATGGAAAGTGGCTGTCTGCTAAAGAAGGTGATGAATGCAAATGTTGATGGGAGAAGTACAAGAGGAAGGACAAGGTTTGGGTGGATGAATGTAGTGAAGAAAGCTCTGGGTGATAGGAGGATATATGTGAGAGAGGCAGGAGAGTGTGCTAGAAATAGGTATGAATGGCGAGTGATTGCGACGCAGTTCCGGTAGGCCTTGCTGCTTCATCCAGTGCCTTGGATGACCGCGGAGGTAGCAGCAGTAGGGGATACAGCGGAGGGTGGGCTGTGACACTCTAGCAGTAGGCTACCAACCAAACTCAGCTGAATCCCTCGTCAGGCTGGGAGGAGCGGAGAGAGGAAAGGTCCTCCTTTGTTCCTTTGTTTGATGTCGGCTACCCCCAAAAATATGGGAGAATTGCCTTGGTTAATAGAAAAAATAGGATTTTTTTTCTCATATTTTCCACGGAAAGAAAAAAAATTCCAGTTATTATGCTTATTGATTTTAATTAACATTTTTCATCCTTTAATTTATGTTTGTTTAAGAAGAGGAAACGTTTGTGGTATAGGAAACAGATGGTGATTCTGTGTTATTATTATTATTATCATTATTATTATCATTATTATTACTTGCTAAGCTACAACTCCTAGTTGGAAAAGCAGGATGATATAAGACCAGGAAACCCAACAGCGAAAATAGCCCAGTTAGGATTGGAGCCAGGGAAAAATAAAATATTCTAAGAACAGTAACAACATTATAATTAATATTTCCTATATAAACTATAATAAAACTTTTACAAAACATGAAGAAATAAGATAAATAGTGTGCCCGAGTGTACCCTCAAGCAAGAGAAATCTAACCCAAGACAGTGGAAGACCATGGTACAGAGGCTATGGCGCCACCCAAGACTAGATCTATTATTAAAGGGTTTAATTCATTACACAAAGTAAAAAATTAAATATATATTGGAGGAAAGTTCTTACACAAAAAAGCCAATCCGCCCAATACTTAGAAAGGCTCTTTAGAATTTCCGGCAATTTTCTGTAGGGAAATAACGACTTCTCTTTTGTCCATTGAAGGCTTGATACTAATGGGTTCGTGGGCTATATATTTACTTGTATGGTTTAAATATTTAACGGCCGCTCATGAATGACAGGGGCAAGGAACAGTGACATTGCCCAATCAAGCAGAACAATGCCCAATAGACTGACCATATACACATATGATCAGCGCCTAAGCCACCTCTCAACCCAAGCTAGGACCAAGGAGGACCAGGCAATGGCTACTGATGACTCAATAGATAGACCTATAGGCTCCCCCAAACCACCTATCCTTAGCTCACAAGGATGGTAAGATTGCAGCGACAAAAGAAACTAACGAGTTTAAGCAGGACTTGAACCCTAGTCTGGTGTTCACCAGTCATGGTTATTACCACATCGGCCACCACAACGGCTGAAGGAAATGCGAACTTTTCCTGTTTCTGTTCATTCGTTATCAACTACAATAGTTTGAAAAAGATCAACTCGGTATGGGTGTCTACAAAATATTGTTGAATATCACTGTGCGAGTTAGAGTACTCTCAAAGATATTGTATATGATAGGATATATCATCAAAGTCGTTTAAAAAATCCCTTTAAGTCTTCAAACTATTTCCTCCAGGAAAGAGTCGTAGGACTCTACTTTCATTAATCAAACAAGCAATATAAATCTGGATAAAAGGGAAATTAAATCCTGAATCTAGCGTCTTAGTCCTTTTTAAATCCTACCATTATAAAGGCAGTTAGGATAACTTCGCTGTCCTTGACTCTCCATTAAATTAATCACATTTCTCAAACCGTGGTACTTAGTCCTTATCCATTGACAGAGCATACCGGCATCCCTTTATAGACCCTCAGCTGGAAATGGTATCACAACAATGATACAGGCATACACGCTGTCAAAGAATACATCCATATACAAGTATATATATATATATATATATATATATATATATATATATATATATATATATATATATATATATATATATATATATATATATATAACACAGAGGCAGATGTGAATCTAACCGTAAATATAGAACATAAGAGAGCTATCCATGCATGGCTGAAGTGGAACATGTCGAATGCATACGAAATACCTTGCGAGTATTTAACAGAATATTGATAAGCGTCACTATAACAGATCTAACACAAACCATCGATCCTGTGCATACGTAAATAGTTTCACTTTGGAAACGTCAGTTACATTTCCCACTATCATAGTTTTCAGCTTGTTTGCTTGTACGGTAACGGTTGGTTTAAAGGTTTAGAGGCCGATCATGAGTGGCAGAGGCAAGGGATAGAGACGTGGCCCTAGCAAGTTACTTTTCCGACTATCATAGTTTTCAGCTTGTGAGGTTGAAAGGTAACGGTTGGTTTAAAGGCCGATCATGAGTGGATGAGATATGGGATAGTGACATTGACCTGGCAAGCATGAAAATGCCCTAGAGACTGACCATACATATAATCAGCGCCCAGACCCCTCTCCACCCAGGAGGGCGGCCGATGACTCAGCAGATAGACCTATAGACTCCCCAAAAACCCCCATCCTTGGCTTACAAAGATAGTTACGTTGCAGTGACAAAAAGAACTAACGAGTTTGAGCGGGACTCGAACCCAAATTTGGCGATCACTTCTGACTATCATAGTTTTCAGTTTGTTTGGTTGTAAGGTAACGGTTGGTTTAAAGGTTTAAAGGCTAATCATGAGTGGCAGAGACACCCAGGAGATACCTGTAGGGTACCCCAAAACCCTCATCCTTTAGCTCACAAGGATGGAGGTTGCAGCGACAAAAATACTTAACGAGTTTGAGCAGGATCACCAGGCAAGGATCCGTGAATGATACAATCCTTCTCCCTTTGCATTCAAGCTATCAAAAATAAACATTTTTACTCACCAATACTCGATCTACACTCCCTCTTCGTTACTCATACCCACATTTTTATTTTTTTCTACAGCCCTGATCTATCTGTCTGATTCTTTCAATGGAATTTCCATTATATATATTACCTGGTATATTCAAGTATTATGTATCTATTAATATACATTTACTATACTTATATGATATACTTATACACAGGACCACGAACATACAACTGAATATATATATATATATATATATATATATATATATATATATATATATATATATATATATATATATATATAGAGAGAGAGAGAGAGAGAGAGAGAGAGAGAGAGAGAGAGAGAGAGAGAGAGAGAGAGAGAGAGAGAGAGAGAGAGTGTATGTGTGTGCAACTTACAGAAAGAAAATAATTAACTAATATATTCCTTTACTATTATTATACCAATACCATATCTGTAATATGGTTCATAACTGGGTTCCGTAAATTGTTAACCGTAGAGTGTTACAAAATTCCACTAGATTTGAGTACATGACTGACATCAGGTGATTATATTCACGAAAAGATGGAAAATGTTCTGTTTATTTATAACGATCACGTTATCACTCCATTACCACACGAGATATATATCTGTCTGTTTGAGTACGGATTAATTTAATAAAATATCTTAAGAATATATAACCTAATTTTCATCATAATTGGTAGGAATATTACTTATGTAACATTCAGCAGATGATAAACATTTGCTGAATATTGATGATTAATTTTAAGTGGGTATTACAACAAACGTTCATTATTCATACACAGTCTTTTACCTTGAATGCCTTCGCAGCCTTACGTCAATAACTTGTTTGTTTACAAGTCTGTCAACTAACAAACTGTCAGGGAATCTGACGGATAGAAGCCAATTCCGCTGAGCATGTATCCTCGCATACATTTCTGTCTATTTTACTTTTATCGTTGGAAAAGCATTACATTATCCTCATCAGATTGATAAACACATATACAAATATAGGCACAAACGAATATATATATATATATATATATATATATATATATATATATATATATATATATATATATATATATATATATATATATATATATACATACAAGGACACACATAAATATAAATATATCTGTATACACACACACACCCACACACACACACACATATATATATATATATATATATATATATATATATATATATATATATATATATATATATATATATATATATATATATATATATATATATAGACACATATATGTAAATAATAATAATAATAATAATAATAATAATAATAATAATAATAATAATAATAATAATAATAATAATAATAACAGCGTAACCTAATACACCTTTGAACAGTCTGATTTTTCATCCTAGTATTCAGTGGATTTACCGATACAATAAAATCAAATTTCCATGACCATACATCGTTGCATTCAAAGTTCGTTTACGTCTAAATCCCGCAATATATCACCCAACCTTTTCACAAACGGAAAATATGATCGTTCCAAGTGAAGGAAAAATAAAAAGGTCATTTACGGTGAAGAAATTTATGAAAGCAACATTTATCGAGAATTCGGGAGTCATACATTCCAGGAGAAAATTAATATATTTATCCGAGATCAAGCGTTTGCAGCTGACGTGATGTTGAATAATGATTCAATAAATCTATTCGTGAACATTGCTTCGGTATATTCTATTATGTAAAATAACTCAGCCATCTGGAAATATGGAAATTCGGGAATATGAGGATTGTTTTGTTAAGTGTTTTAGAGAGAACTTTGAAATTGAAATAGCCTTGCATAATATTATTATTACTAGCTAGGCTATATCCCTAGTTGAAATAGAAGGGTGCTATAAGTCAAAGGGCTCCAACAGGGAAAAATAGCCCAGAGAAAAAAAAGAAACAAAGAAACAAATAAACTGCATGAGAAGTAATAAATGTTCCATATATACAAACCATACAAACTTTTTAAAAAATCAAGAGGAAGAGAAATAAGATAGAATAGTGTGCCCGAGTGTACTCTCAAGCAAAAGAACTCTACCCCAAGACAGTGGAAGACCATGGTACAGAGGTACTACCTAAGACTAGAGAACCATAGTTTGATTTTGTTGAGCCCTTGCCCTATAATAGACAAAATTTTGCAAATGGACATAGTTTCTAGATATATAAAGTAACTTAATGCATCATTGCAAGCAAGATCAATACTCACTGTACACATTGAGAACTTACAATTTTCATGGTCAGGTTGGGTTAGCATTGAATTCAATGATTGTTTGTTAATATATACAATTTTCTGTACATTAGCCAAATATAATGAATATGCTTTTACAGACAAAAACTTTTAGTCTATTAGATTAATTATTCCTGATCTGGATATCAATCTCTGACACCGTCGTCAACTTAGTTCTTTGTTGTATAATCTATTTTCACAATTTTGACCATCCTATGAATTCAGTTCTTGCCAGACTGTACCTTTCTGTAAATAGTTCATCGGTGCAATTAATACTAAGTCTTGCCACACTAGTCTATCTTACTGTCTCTTCCTCTTACTTTGTTAAAGTTTTTATAGTTTATATAGAAAATATCTATTTTAGTGTTTTTACTGTTCTTAAAATATATAATTTCAATTGATAATTACGCTCTTATTTCATTGTTTCATTTCCTCACTGGGTATTTTCACTGTTGGAACCCTTGGGTTTATAGCATCCTGCTTTTCCAACTAGGGTTGGGGCTTAGCAAGTAATAATAATAATAATAATAATAATAATAATAATAATAATAATATTAATAATAATAATAATAATACACTGTATTATAGAAGTTTTAGTCTAACAGTCACCTGATTGTGGTGTGATTTTCCTAGTCTGACGGCAGACGGAGCCCGCACCTCTGCCCAAAAGTGAACAAAAAGCCAACATGCCATATGTCAATAAGTGGAATGATAATAAGCAATGGCATATGCTAATTTTTGCCTCCAAGTGGCGGACTTGCAAACTCTGTTTCAACAAGGATAATAACCAAGGGTTATGGTAGCCTGTTGGTAACGTGATCACACCATAATGGGTTTTGAGTCTCGCTCAAACTCGTAAGTTTCTATAGTCGCTGGAACCTAACCATCCATGTGAGCTAAGGATGGGATGTTTGAGGGAGCCTATAGGTCTATCTTCTGAGTCATCAGCAGCCATTGTCTGGACCTCCCTGGTCTTAGCTTGGGTGGAGAGGGTGATTGGGCGCTGATAATACCTATATATGGTCATTCTCTATTGTAGTGTCCTGCTTGATAGGGCAATGTCACTGTCCCTTGCCTCTGCCATTCATGAGCGGCCTTTAAACCTTAAAAGTGATGGGTGTGCACCGTGTGCCAAGTTGTCCTTCATTCCCTTGCAGAAACTCAGGACAGTTATTTCACTGGTTCCTTCACCATCCTAAGGCCAGTGGAGCAGTATTCCCGAGTACTCTTGCGCCGTTCGTTGTCTCACTCTCTACTTATACACTTTCATGTCGTGTTTGTGTTTATGGTGCTTTAGTTAGATAGTAACTGACAATCAGTCATTTTCATGTTTTGTTTATGAGTTTGTCACATATGACTTGTATGTAAAAGGTTATTTAGTAAGTTAGTAGCTAATAACTGGTCATTGTCATGTCCTATTTGCGATTGTTGTGCCGTAGCAAGTTATTAACTGATAACTTGTCATTTCAGTGTGCTGTTTATGTGTTTGTTACACGTGACTTCCATGTAAAAGGTACTTTAGTAAGTTAGTAACTAATAACTTGTCATTTCCATGTCCTGTTTATGTATGTGTTTCTAATTAACTGATTTGCATATGTAAGGTACTTTAGAAAGCTGGTAACTCATAAATTGTCAATATTATGCCTTTTCTATGATTGTGGTACTTTATTAAGCTGGTAACTAAAAATTTGCCATTTATATATCCTTTTCCATATATTAGAGTAATAACATATAATAAAAAAAATTCTTTGATGAAAGAAAAATTAACTCAAACATGATTTCAAAAGAAAATGTAAGCAATAAAAAAGTGGTAAGTGACTGTCATAAGTGTTTTCAGTACTTGTAATAGAAGTAAATTTAGTTAGAAATTATTATACTGCTAATGGGCATAGCGTGTTACATGGTTACCCATGCAGGTAGCCCATTGGGGCTACTTCGAACGACCCAGTGTTCTTGAAAAAAATCTACGCTAATAAAGATATCCTATCAAGATCTCAAATTCAATATCCTAAAAGGATTTTATCATGTCTCCATTATTTCTAAAGGTGACTGCAAAATAAATAAACAATCGCAGTGTTCTTGAAAAAATCTACACTATACTAATTTTTTTTTTAATGAGACGCATTTACACTGACTCGCAACGGTGCCCTTTTAGCTCGGAAAAGTTTCCTGATATCTGATTGGTTAGAATTATCTTATCCAACCAATCAGCGCTCAGGAAACTTTTCCGAGCTAAAAGGGCAACCCTGCGAGTCAGTGTAAATCTGCCTCACAAAAAAGAATTGACTATAGTAAAGCTATCCTATCAAGATCTCAAAATCAATAAACTAAAAGGATTTTATCATGTCTCCATTATTACTAAAGGTGGCTGCAGAATATATAAACCCTGGCAGTGTTCTTGAAAAAATCTGCGCTAGTAAAGATGTCTTATCAAGATCTCAAATCAATATAGACATTTCAGAACATGGACTGCTCCCATATGTACATGTTGCTATCTATTACAGCTTTATATTCAGTACAAAGTTTCAATTAAATCTGCCCCTGAATGCGTTCGAAGATGAATCGGATCTTGATCCAGCGATCCTTTGGTTCCATGAAATCAAATACAATTTATTACTCTAATCTTTGCCAGATATCCACATCATATGGATAACATTTAGCAAAACTTGCTACATTAAGGAATGACCAATCATATCTCTCTCTCTCTCTCTCTCTCTCTCTCTCTCTCTCTCTCTCTCTCTCTCTCTCTCTCTCTCTCTCTCTATATATATATATATATATATATATATATATATATATATATATATATATATGCACAGATTCCAAATAACCACAGAGAAATTGAAAAAGAATATAAATAAATACACACACGCATATATATATTATATATATATAAATATATATATTTATATATATATATATATATATATATATATATATATATATATGTATATATATACACACATATATATATATATCATATATATAGATAAGTATATATATATATATATATATATATATATATATATATATATACATATATATATATATATATATATATATATATATATATATATACATATATATATATGTATATATGTATGCAAAATAACCGCAAGGAAATTGAAATAGAATGAATAAATAAATAAATATATGTATGTATATATATATATATATATATATATATATATATATATATACATATATATACATATATATATATATATATATATATATATATATATATATATATATATATATATATATATATATATATATATATATATATATATATATATAGCTAATTGAGGGAAAATAATGAAGAGTTAACGCCGATCTCCTTTTTTATAGTTTTCCAAGTTTACAGCATCAACTAGAAGCTAATTTTTACTTAATACGAAGATTAAAATCATTTTGAATAACTTCAAGTTCATCTTTAAACAGCTTCTTTCAAAAAAAAAAAATTATATCTTCATTAATTCTCTCATATCAAAATACCAAAATATGTGTAAACAATAATTCCAAAGGGTTAAACTATATTTTCCTTTTAGCAAATATTGATATTTCTCCTCCATTCATGCTCTGACTGAAATGTTTGTACTTTGTATTGACTTATCATTAAGATATTTAGTTTATCTAAGGAAACATTTCTTTCCAAAGCGCTGGCGAGTAATAATATTTTTCGGTCAGGGTTTTTCGTTCAATAACATATTATTATTATTATTATTATTATTATTATTATTATTATTATTATTATTATTATTATTATTATTATTATTATCGCTGTTATTATTATTATTATTATTATTATTATTATTATTATTATTATTATTATTATTATTATTATTATTAGCTAAGCAACAACCATAGCTGGAAAAGCAGGATGCTATAAGCCCAAGGGCTCCAACAGAAAAAATAGGCCGATGAGGAAAGGAAATAAGAAAATAAATAAACGATATGAGAAATAATGAACAATTAAAATAAAATATTTTAAAAACAGTAACAACATCACAACAGATATTTCTTATATAACAATAAAAAGATTTATGCCACCCTGTTCAACGTAAAAACATTTGCTGTAAGTTTGAACTTTTGAAGTTCTACCGATTACAATACTGATTTTATCATCTCAAACGTAATTTTGAAATATCTACCACTACAAAGTTATGGTGTTTTTTGACTGGCCAGACAGTACTACATTGGATCCTTCTCTCTGGTTGAATATATATATATATATATATATATATATATATATATATATATATATATATATATATATATATATATATATATGTATATATACATACATATATATATATATATATATATATATATATATATATATATATATATATATATATATATATATGTGTGTGTGTGTGTGTGTGTGTGTGTGTGTGTGTGTGTGTGTGTGTGTATGTGCTTCTACTCTCGATTCCTGGTTGATGAACTTACTGGAATCGGTATGGATCGGCAGGGGTCACTTGACTTAGTTAGATATGTTGGCAGCTCTTCTAAGAGAAGGACACTCCACCCAAGAATCCCCCTGCTGCTACACTTGTCAGGCCTACGTTCATCTATCTCGAGAGTGGCCAGCAAGAAACGCCGAGGGCGGCGGGCTGTGGCACACGCACATTAACCCCCGCCCAACATCCGAGGAAATAGTCTGGCTTATTCTTTACATATTCTCCTTTGTTCTCATACACCTGACAAGACTGAGATTAACAAACAATTCTGGTGGCCATACACGTACGCGACTGGCGCGCGGATTTCATAGCGACTGGCGCGAACTGGTCAGTCTTTAACGTGTATGGGGCCTATTGATGCCAGTCCTGTCGAGCCAGGCCTGTCGCGTCGTCCTTTCAGCATGTTGAACTGATTGGCGCGTCGCGCTGTGGGTTTAGGGAAGGACAGGGTTGATTCGCCTACAGTATTTTCACGCGTAAAGTATTCCTTACTTCGTCCCTTCATTATTATTATTATTATTATTATTATTATTATTATTATTATTATTATTATTAAATGCTAAGCTACAACCCAAGCTGGAAAAGCAGGATGCTATAAGCCCAGGGGCCCCAACAGGGAAAATAGCCCAGTAAGAAAAGGAAACAAGGAAAAATAAAATATTCTAAGGGTAGTAACTTTAAAATAAATATTTTCTATATATACAATAATAACTTCAACAAAACAAGAGAAAGAGAAACAATATAGAACAGCGTGCCCGAGTGTACCCTTAAGCAAGAGAACTCTAACTCAAGACAGTGGAAGACCATGGTACAGAGGCTATAGCACTACCCAAGACTAGAGAACAATGGTTTGATTTTGGAGTGTCCTTCTCCTAGAAGAGCTGCTTGCCATAGGTAAAGAGTCTCTTCTACCCTTACCAAGAAGAAAGTAGCCACTGAACAATTACATTGCAGTAGTTAACCCCTTGGATGAAGAAGAATTGTTTGGTAATCTCAGTGTGGTCAGGTGTATGAGGACAGAGGAGAATCTTTCAAGAATAGACCAGACTATTCGGTGTCTATGTAGGCAATGGGAAAGAACTGTAACCAGAGAGAAGGATCCAATATAGTACTGTCTGGCCAGTCAAAGGACCCCTTAACTCTCTAGCAGTAGTATCTCAACGGGCGGCTGGTGCCCTGGCCAGCCTACTACCTTTTTACATTATAAAGATAAACTGGTTGCATTTTACAAGTTTGTTATATTATGCATTTTATTTTTCTTTATTTTCGTGTTTCCCCTCACATTTCCATTCACCAAGTTATGATTTCCTTAAATTTCCTCTCCTTTTCCCTAATATATTTTCTCTTTAAAACCACACAGTCTTCTGCCTTATTCATGCAATAGTATCTTGTATTCTGATAATAAACAGATGCTGAAACAAAAGGGGGAAAAATAATATTCTGATTAAGTTTTATGAATTCTCTTCATATAAAAAAACGAAGGTGTAAAATATGGATAGAGGATAAATTAAGTAGCTACTGATAATTCTATTAACATATGCATATCCCTCTCACATTTTCTCTCAGCCTATATAAACACAATCGTTTCAAATTTCTATAAATTACGCGAAAACAAGTATATACGCCTAATTAAATGTGCATTAGTGCTTAAGCATGAGATAATCTCCAGATAGGTCTAAATATCCATTTAGTGTATTCCTCCCAGGAGACACTTGGACCCTAGGATTAATGGGTATAAATGGAAAAGGTAATCCTATAATGACTTCAAGAGAAATAAGTACATTAACATCATAGCAGACAAATCCCTACCAGGTAGTAGCCGACAGAGAATGCCTATCACCTTCCTACATATGATTATTTCAAGTCGGATTCCATAGATTTATATCATATAAAAAATAAAGAAAGTAAAATGTACCCAAATTTGGCATTTTCAAAATAAGATGTAGGCTACCAATTGTACTTGATACCTGGTCACGTACCAAATTTAATTAACAAGTACTAAAAACATAACCATGTGGGCCTATCCTGGGTGCCCAATCCCCTTAAAATAAGCAGGCTAGTCCGTAGCGTGTGTGGTCATTTCTCACAGGATTGGAGTGTCGCTCCAGTCCTTAAGGACAAACCGCACGGCCAGTCCTCTGCGTGTATGGCCGGCTTTATTCTTCACCCAAGGGGTTACTGCACTGTAATTGTTAAGTGGCCAATTTTCTCTTATTACGGACAGAAGAAACTCTTTAACTATGGTAAGCAGCACTTCTAGGAGGACACTCCAAAATCAAACTATTGTTCTCTAGTTTCGGGTAGTGCCATAGCCTCTCTACCATGGTCTTCCACTGTCTTGGATTAGAGTTTTCTTGCTTGAGGGCTAAGGAGGGCCAAGCAATGGCTTCCCCAAACCCACCCCCATTCTTAGCTCACATGGATGGTGAGGTTGCAGCGATCAAATAAACTAATGAGTTTGAGCGGGACTCAAACTCCAGTCTGGTGTTCACCAGTCAGGGACGTTGCCTTGTGGATGTAAAATAGCGGCTCTGCCAAAACTACCAGTCGATTATTTGATTAATTAGTGTATTTTTCCTTACATTCAGCGTTATTTACAAATCACTGAGCTAAGTTGGAAGCGTTTTCAATTGACAGATCAAATATCCAGTTGTTTCTAGACCTTCCAAAAGTTGCCTACATTCTTTTTTTTTCACTAATAAGAGCTTATCTTTAATAATCTTGCATATCCATGTTTATACAAACATATACACATACATGTATCATATCTACACTTAATTGGCAGAAAGTACACGGATAACAAAAAATAATACAATAATAATATTAATAAAAGTAATTATAACTTTTACACCTTTAGATCAATGTAAGACACCAATTTAGGGCTACTTATTGTGTTAAGGAATCTTTTATTGGTGTCATATAAAATACATCAAGTATCAAAACGGGGCTTCACTCGTCAATTCAAGTTACATGTTGTTATGTATTCTTGATGAATCCTGTCTGTTTTGTTTTTTTTCTTACTTTTTGCTAAAACTCTCAACAGTTTATAGTGAACAACGCGTGTTGATATATTCACTTTTGTATGTTAAACAGAGAACAAATATTAAAAATGCACAGCATTTCAATCTAATTCCAAATATTATACAAAAAATTACACAGCTTCACTGTTGATAAAAAAAAAAAAAAAAAAAAAAAAAACGTAATTTTAATAGGAAATTCCACGTAAAACTTTACTGTTCTCAGCCGTATTTCAGTAAAATACATGTGACCGCAAATTCACCCTACTTGATGCCTGGCAACACTTTTTTTTTTCACGGCAAATTTTTAAGTCTTCTTAAAGTTCTCAACTCCTTATGAGTATGATGCAATTGTATAATTGCACATATAATTTTTTTTTCTTTTAAGAAATAGTATCAATAATATTATAACAGATGCAGTGTCAAGACATATACGCTGAATTACGTGGAATAAAAATTACGATGGTTTAAGAAAAGAAACATACCTGTTGGAATTTATGTCAATTCCCGATGCTGCTTTTTTCACTTTTGTTCCCTAATCTCAAAAGTGTCTTTTCCAATGGCAAGAACTCTAATAAGGCATACCTGCGGAATAGAAACCAATTAGTCAGCAATTATATATCTCCTGAACCTGTCAACAAGCAAATATACTGTACGAGTATATCTTTTTAAACAATCAGCCACTAAGTATATATATATATATATATATATATATATATATATATATATATATATATATATATATATATATATATATGTATATATATATATATATATATATATATGTATATATATATATATATATATATATATATATATAAGTATATATATATATATATATATATATATATATATATATATATATATATATATATATATATATACAGTATATGTATATATGTATATATATACATACATATATATACATACATACATACATATATATATATGTATATATATATATATATATATATATATATATATATATATATATATATATATATATATATATATATATGTATATATATATATATATATATATATATATATATATATATATATATATATATATATATATATATATATATATATATATCTTGCCAAATTATTTTCATATTTCATTAATGAGGAAGAAATTATAATAATTAATGATTCAATAAATCTATTCGTAAATATGGCGTCGGCCTATTCTATTATCCAAGATAACCCAGGGATATGAGGAACGTTTTGTTAGGCGTTTTAGAGAGAACTTTGAGATTGAAGAACCCCTGAATAATATTATTATTACTAGCTAAGCTACAACACTAGTATGAAATGTAAAGAAAGAGCATTTAATAAGGGAATAATAAGAATCTGCTAGGATATTTTGACTACATGCAATAATAAGAATCTGCTAGGATATTTTGACTACATGCAATAATAAGAATGGAAAAAGTGCAATACTAGACATGCAGTTAATTCTAATGGTCAAGCCTTCTCCATCAAGAGGCTCAATACTACATAGTACTCTAGGTCTTATTCCAGCTGTGACCAAGTTGTGGAATGATCTTCCTAATCGAGTAGTTGAATCGGTAGAACGTCAAAAGTTCAAACTTGCAGCAAATGATTTTATGTTGAACAGGCTGACACAAGTGTTTCTATAGTTTATATATGACATCTGTTTTGATGTTGTTACTTTATTTTACAATAATTTAGTGTTAATTTTTTCTCATCATTTATTTGTTTCCTTATTTCCTTTCCTCACTGGGCTATTTTTCTCGGCTGGAGCCATGGGCTTATAGCATCTTGCTTTTCCAACTAGGGTTGTAACTTGGCTAATAATAATAATAATAATAATAATAATAATAATAATAATAATAATAATAATAATAATAATAATAATAATAATGTATAGAAGAGGATAGAGAGACACTTTTTCAGATAGTTTCGAATTAAGAAATTTATAATATTACATAAGAACAACTACATAATTAAACATTTACTTTACAATTATTTATGTAGCATTTTTATATAAAAATGAAAGTAAAGAAGGTTGAAAACAGGGGCATGCATAAATTTCAGAAATATATGAAATTAGTGAAGATAGGAAATAACAACTAAAACATATCGTCAATAAAAAAGTTTTTAGGCAAGGAAGATCATCGCCCATTTTCATTGGGTGATCTTTGGATTAGTTACGTATCACAAACTGTTAATAAAAACCGCAATTTTAATCGGAAATTCTCCGTAAAAATATACTCTTCTCAGTCGTATTTCAGTAAAATACAAGCGACCGAAATTTTTACCCTACTTTATTATCTTTTACGGGTTGGTATGAGTGATATCTCTTCTTAACGTCAATAAATCTGTTTTTAAAACGGTAAATGCCAGGAAACATTTATTCCAGGATTTTTACCGTATTTACGACAGTTTTTTAACAGTGTTTGAAGAGGATGTCTCTAATTTCATGCATCTGACAGATGAAATGATAAGTGAGCATCGTTACCTTTTGAATCTAGTTAAAACGGTGAAATAATTTGTACATAGTTTGTGGTGTGGATATGGGTCAGATCTTGGATTGGTAGGAAGGGTTCATAAAAAGACTCTCTCATTTGAAATTCAAAGACGTATCTGGAATGGTTTTGTATATAAATTGTATTTTGAGCAAAACACGTAAATATCAACTTAGATTTTTATATGAGAGAGAGAGAGAGAGAGAGAGAGAGAGAGAGAGAGAGAGAGAGAGAGAGAGAGAGAGAGAGAGAGAGAGATTGGAATTAAATCCTTACTAAAACCTTAGAATACTTTATTTTTAAAAGTAGTTTGATAGAGAGCATTAAAACATAATAAACGCAAATAAATTGAAACTACAAAGACAATAAAACAGTGATTTGTAAATTCAACGTTATCCTCTTCAGTATAAAGCCCTATAACCCAATTATGGGTATCTGTGAATACTTTAAACTTCTCCCTTTGATTCAAGTTTGAAATCGACTTCAGGGACCCGACGTCCCCTCGAGGGTCCGAAAAACCCTAAGTGTTGTTAGAGAATCAGAGAAAAAAGCTGACTTCCAATGGCCTTTCGAAGCAATTGGGTTTAGAATAGAAGAACAAGAAATATAAAGATATATAAAGAAATATAAAGTTACAGTTCTTAATCCTGTTATGTGGTAATTATAGCTCCGACGACATCCTTATTTCTTATAATCTTGCTCAACTATAATTACTTCCGCCAATAAAGTTGAAAGGAGGTTATGTTTTTGCAACTGTCTGTGTTTGTTTGTGTGTGTGTGTGCCTATTAGTGAACAGCTTTCCTGCCACAATTTTAAACGTAGAGTAATGAAACTTGTAGTGATTAACTGTTATGTAAAAAGCTGGAAATGATTAAATTTTGGAAGGTCAAGGTCAAAGGTCAAGCAAAATGTCCAATTCACGCAATCAGCCTTACGTTTGGATATCGTTATCACAGAGACTTTAAACTAGGTTCATATTTGAGAGTATGAAAATCTACGCCAATTAATATCTATTTTTTTCAAAGGTTAAGGTGGAGGAAAAGGTCAAGAAATAAGAAGCCGTGGCGGAGGTCTGCGTTCTGCTGAGCACCCCTCTATTTGAATAGTGTCTCTTCCTTTCGAAAGTTATCAAACATTAAGGTATGAATTCTGATGATCCACTGGCACAAATACCTTAATTTCAATCGCCTCCTCTCTAGGTCTAACCTGAACAGGATAAACAAAGGTGCTCTCGGAACGATGATGAACTTGATGCGAATAATAAACTTCGTAAACAGACGTCACCAATATCATTGCAATGCTTGCAAACCATAATAATAGCGTGAATCATGATGGAAACTGCAACACAATTTGCATGCTAATGTTGTTACAACACATGTAGACTATTCCCTTAGGTGAATGAGAGAGAGAGAGAGAGAGAGAGAGAGAGAGAGAGAGAGAGAGAGAGAGGTATTTATTATAATGGAGAAAATAAACTTTCTTTTCTATTTATCATTGGTTTAGTAAGTATATAGACTCATGTTATTCCATGATTAATCGATTATGAAAATTAAATAACAGTCAGACTATTAGCTAATTCTAATAGTCATGCCTTCTCCCTCACGAGGCTCAATACTACACAGTATTCTAGAATTTTTATTCCGGCTGTGACCAAGTTGTGGAATGATCTTCATAATCTGGTAGTTGAATCGGTAGAACTTCAAAAGTTCAAAATTGTGGCATTCTTTTTTATGTTGAACAGGCTGACATAAGTTTCTTTTAACAGTTTATATATGAAAGATCTGTTTTAATATTGTTGTTGTTCTTAAAATATTTTATTTTAATTGTTTATTACTTCTCATATAGTTTATTTATTTCCTTATTTCCTTTCCTTACTAGGCTATTTTTTTTCCTAATGGAGCCCTTGTGCCTACAGCATTTGGCTTTTCCTTATTGGGTTGTACTTTAACTAGTAATAATAATAACAACAAGAGCAATCAGAGATATCAGACCTCTGCCAATGAATATTGCTAACATCTAATTAAAGTCTACGGACATTACCTCCCAATTTTCACATGATGACAGTACAGTAGATGGTGAAGAGTGCGATGTTGATCCAGAATCGTGATCTTAATCCATATCACATCCAAAACTTCATGGTTTCTTCCGATGCATAATATCTATTCAGTGTTAAAATTTGGTGAAAATCCAAAGTGTTAATTTTTTTTGACGTAATCTTTGGAAAAATGCAAATCCAGATCTAGAATCTCGATCCGGTAACGGATCAACTCGAAAATGTAATGGGGACGTTCATGACCTAAGGCCTAAGGCCTATCTTCGATGAAAACGTCATCAATATCCGTCAAGTACTTTAGACGCAATCCTATCCACAGACACACACACAGACAAATAAATAAATACAACTCGAATTTATAAATAATAATAATAAGGGAAACTGACTCGTCAGAGAAAAACTCTATATTTATTTCCGTCTCTGTTTCTTAATTAATAACTTTTTTAGCCGGAGGAAACAACAGTGAGATCATTAAAATATTCTAAAATAAGAATATTTATCTTAATTAAAAGTGTTTTCTTTACTCGGGAGATGAAAGTCATTTGGTTAAGAAAACAAACCTCTGAAGAAAAAGAGTATTTTTGCGTTTAGAGTTTGGCATTTCATTGAAATGAATGGCGTTTACGCAAATGAATTATAAATTGAATATATATCACTATCACTCGTGATTTTAATCAATGTAATATTAACCACTATATGGCATTGAATAGCGATGTCTACCTTATGAATGTATATCCACTTGGAATATCTTATGGATTCGAAACTATGCCTCTTAGCCGAAACCATGCCTGCGAGCTATTAAGAAATCATAAAATCCTTTCTAATGATTGAATTTCATTGCATTTTATCTAAGATTGCTTCAACTTCAATCCGAAAATTCCTTTTATTTTAATTCGATGCCACTACCAAGGTCATATATTTTTTTTTACCTATTTTGCATTATTTTAGTTAAAAAAAAAAAGATATTTAGCGTATGCAGTGCATATATAATGATGATCCCTCTCAGCCATTGTCAATGGTTATAACTGGGATAGAAACAACTTGAGTTAGACCCATTAAAAATATGCTTTTCATATTACATAAGCCACCTAACACTGACCATATATACATATGATGAGCGCCCAAGGCCCCTCTCCACCCAAGCTAGGACTAAGGAGGGCCAAGCAATGGCTGCTGATGACTCAAAAGATCGACGTATGGGCTCTCCCAAACGCCCCAATCCCTAGCTCACAAAGATGGTGAGGTTGCAGCGACCAAAGAAACTAACGATTTTGAGCAGGACTCGAACCCCAGTCAGGGACGTTAAAACATAGGCCACCACAACCATTATACTCGTTATAATCTAAAAACAAGTTTTCTATATGAATAATTCTCCCAAGAAAATATCTTGGGTTATAATCACATGAAAAATACATATAAGGAAATGATGCATATATTAATTGTAAGGATTCTATCTTGCGGTCATTCCTGAAAACTTAAATATAGCTGAGGCGGAAACCCTGGAATTTGAAGGAAAAAAAATAGACGGAATGTGTGCTCTTATTTTTTAGGCCGGTCACTTAGCATAATATGATATATTATTATTATTATCATTATTAGCTTAGCTACAACCCTAGTTGCAAAAGCAAGAGGGTATACGCCCAAGGGCTCCAACAGGGAAAAATACCCCAGTGAGGAAGGAAACAAGGAAATGAATACATTACAAGAGAAGTAATGCAACCAAAATAGAATGGTTTAATTAGACAAGACTAGACTTGCTTTGAACGGTTAACTAATGAAATAGATTTATGCAAGGTTTTTTAGCTTCTTTCTTTAGTGAACTTAAAAGGAAATAAAGAATTTTAATTTAAACGGTAGGCAAACACGCATGCAGGACACGCCCATACTCTCTCTCTCTCTCTCTCTCTCTCTCTCTCTCTCTCTCTCTCTCTCTCTCTCTCTCTCTCTCTCTCTCTCCTTTATCACCCCGCTACAAACTGTTCTTATTCCTTCATCTTACTCTCTTATAACCTCAGCCACACTTGAATAACTCTAATAAGAATACTATCATTTCAAAACGCCCAATATCCGGACACTCTTTCCACATATGCGTTCTAAACCACCGCCAATTTTCTTATACTACGATCAAATTTCTTCAAACCAAACCTACTTGCCTTATTCACAAATATATCTTCACCCGTCTCTCTCGTACCAACCGTGAGTCACACGATCGTACATAGTTCATTTTGTGTCTATATTATGATTGTATCTTCGCTCTTCCTTCGCACTACCTGAATAAATATGCCTGTTTTTCCCACCGGTAATGGTGTCGGTTTTGAACATGAAATTTCCTGTTGCATTGAGCTTTAGTATATAAAGGAGAGTGTTCTATAATAAACTCACTCAGTTGCTTTCATCCTGTCACAACCTTCTCTCGGCCCGTCACACTCTCCATCTTCTATCGTTTCTAACAGTCGGATCAACTAAATAATAATAAAACCTCCAAATTTTACTCAACTAACCAATGCATCTGCTCTTTGATGTCAGATAACCTCATGAAAACGTTACTCGTTATCTTTCTTTGTTTCTTTCTGTATAGATACATACACACACACACACACACACACACACACACACACACACATATATATATATATATATATATATATATATATATATATATATGTGTGTGTGTGTGTGTGTGTGTGTGTGTGTGTGTGTCTGTGTGTGTGTGTTTGTGGGAAGGGTAGATGGAAACGGTTTGTACATGCTCTTTGCACTCCCCAAGAGAGATTTGTTCACTAAACATTTCACTAGGTTCCACAAGGCACTAGAAGAGTTGGAAGTCCCAGGCCTACATGGCTGAGAACTATGAAGCGTGAAGTGGGAGATGATGAGCAGAGAAATATTGAATTAAAAACTAAAGATAGAGACGACTGATGAAATATAACCAAGGCGTAGGAGGAGAAGATATATATATATATATATATATATATATATATATATATATATATATATATATATATATATATATATATATATACTGTATATATATATATATATATATATATATATATATATATATATATATATACATATACATATACATATGTGTGTATATATATAAGTATATATATATATATATATATATATATATATATATATATATACAATATATACATGTGTGTGTGTCTGTGCGGATCCATGTGAACTATATGTTTGTCTATGTACAAAATACTTACTCACGTTACATGTGTATAAGGGTAGACAAATAGACAGATGGATGAATAGAACTCTAACCAGAGTAACCTTCCGTTTTACATTTTGGATAGAAAGAGCTTGGACAAAGTGGTCTCATATCAATCTGGAATCCCGTCAATCATAAGAGAAATTGATCTATGGTAAATTCAGCAGCAAATTCATCACTCACGAATTCATACCTAATTCAAATATAAATGATTATTCAATAGTGCTATTCTAATACATTTAATATTAAGGTATTCATCATTAATGGAGAAGCAAATGAAATTCCCTTTCAAGTTTTAAAGGTTACTCATGAATGGGAGACACAAGGGAGAGGACAATGTCCTATAGACTGACAATATGTATACAGTGCCCAAACCCCTCTCCATCAAGCTAGGACCAGGGAGAGCCAGGTAATGGATGCTAATGACTCAGCAGGTAGACATTTGGGATCCCGGCCCCCATCTCTAACTCACAAGAACGGTGAGGTTGTAGACACTACTAGAAACTATCAAACTTGAGGTTTCGAACTCCCATATAACGGATTGCCAGGCAGGGACGTTTCCAATAGGCTAAAACAACTCTTTACTTGATTTAATGAATTCTACAAATTTCGATGATTGGGTGATGTTTCTCTCTGCCCGATAGCCAATCAGGATTCTTCGTGGGGAAGGGTTTTCGCCCAATCAGGATTCTTCGTGGGGAAGGGTTTTCGCCCAATCAGGTTTTTCGCCCAATCAGGATTCTTCGTGGGGAAGGGTTTTCGCCCAATCAGGATTCTTCGTGGGGAAGGCTTTTCGCCCAATCAGGATTCTTCGTGGGGAAGGGTTTTCGCCCAATCAGGATTCTTCGTGGGGAAGGGTTTTCGCCCAATCAGGATTCTTCGTGGGGAAGAGTTTTCGCCCAATCAGGATTCTTCGTGGGGAAGAGTTTTCGCCCAATCAGGATTCTTCGTGGGGAAGGGTTTTCGCCCAATCAGGATTCTTCGTGGGGAAGAGTTTTCGCCCAATCAGGATTCTTCGTGGGGAAGGGTTTTCGCCCAATCAGGATTCTTCGTGGGGAAGGCTTTTCGCCCAATCAGGATTCTTCGTGGGGAAGGCTTTTCGCCCAATCAGGATTCTTCGTGGGGAAGGCTTTTCGCCCAATCAGGATTCTTCGTGGGGAAGGCTTTTCGCCCAATCAGGATTCTTCGTGGGGAAGGCTTTTCGCCCAATCAGGATTCTTCGTGGGGAAGGCTTTTCGCCCAATCAGGATTCTTCGTGGGGAAGGCTTTTCGCCCAATCAGGATTCTTCGTGGGGAAGGCTTTTCGCCCTATCAGGATTCTTCGTGGGGAAGGCTTTTCGCCCAATCAGGATTCTTCGTGGGGAAGGCTTTTCGCCCAATCAGGATTCTTCGTGGGGAAGGCTTTTCGCCCAATCAGGATTCTTCGTGGGGAAGGCTTTTCGCCCAATCAGGATTCTTCGTGGGGAAGGCTTTTCGCCCAATCAGGATTCTTCGTGGGGAAGGCTTTTCGCCCAATCAGGATTCTTCGTGGGGAAGGCTTTTCGCCCAATCAGGATTCTTCGTGGGGAAGGCTTTTCGCCCAATCAGGATTCTTCGTGGGGAAGGCTTTTCGCCCAATCAGGATTCTTCGTGGGGAAGGCTTTTCGCCCAATCAGGATTCTTCGTGGGGAAGGCTTTTCGCCCAATCAGGATTCTTCGTGGGGAAGGCTTTTCGCCCAATCAGGATTCTTCGTGGGGAAGGCTTTTCGCCCTATCAGGATTCTTCGTGGGGAAGGCTTTTCGCCCAATCAGGATTCTTCGTGGGGAAGGCTTTTCGCCCAATCAGGATTCTTCGTGGGGAAGGCTTTTCGCCCAATCAGGATTCTTCGTGGGGAAGGCTTTTCGCCCAATCAGGATTCTTCGTGGGGAAGGCTTTTCGCCCAATCAGGATTCTTCGTGGGGAAGGCTTTTCGCCCAATCAGGATTCTTCGTGGGGAAGGCTTTTCGCCCAATCAGGATTCTTCGTGGGGAAGGCTTTTCGCCCTATCAGGATTCTTCGTGGGGAAGGCTTTTCGCCCAATCAGGATTCTTCGTGGGGAAGGCTTTTCGCCCAATCAGGATTCTTCGTGGGGAAGGCTTTTCGCCCAATCAGGATTCTTCGTGGGGAAGGGTTTTCGCCCAATCAGGATTCTTCGTGGGGAAGGGTTTTCGCCCAATCAGGATTCTTCGTGGGGAAGGGTTTTCGTCCAATCAGGGTCTCATGGAAACTAATAAATGATATTGTTTGTTTTACAGTTCCTTTATATTTATATTCACCAATGTTTTGGTTTTACTTATTTTGATCTTACCTTTTACTTCCTTGTATTCTGAAATGCTATGAAGTTGATGATTTTTAACTAATTGCTTTGAGGAGTGCGTACATGTACAGTTATATATATATATGTATATATATATATATATATATATATATATATATATATATATATATATATATATATATATATATATATATATATATATATATATATATATATATATATATATATATATATATATATGTATATATATACATATATATATATATATATATATATATATATATATATATATATATATATATATATATATATATATATGTACGTATATATATATATATATATATATATATATATATATATATATATATATACATATATATGTATATATATTGTATATTTATTTATTTTCATTATTATTGAAACTTATAATCTTTACAGAGAAAATGAAAAATAAGAAATCCTAACAGTTATATTGATATGATAGGAATAAGGATGAATTGTTCATCTTCAAACGACAAACATTTACAAGAATTTTGTTTAGAAGGTATCGATATTAATTATTACGTATTTATTATGCCATTACCAGAAAAAGCTCGATTGCTGAAGCTTTGTATCTGTCAGAGATATCTTTAAGTCGTCTTCGTCTTTTCATAGGAATTTTTCCTTACATCTCATACTCACGTAGGAAAATAATAACCAGAATTACAATAAGTATTATAAGCGTTCATTAAAATCAAAATTTTTTCGTTTTATTCATTGTTTGGATTTGGATCAAGCAAAGTAAGGATTACATCCCTTGATTTGAATTCCCGAACAGAGGACGAGGACTTATTGTGATGGAAGCAGATTGTGATTCCCATTTTAGGAGAAATCCTTCCGCTGCCTTGTTAGGAACGTTTGTTGAGGACCTTTGTTAAGAACATTTGTTAGGGGCGTTTCTTAAGAACGTTTGTTGCGAACGATTGTTAGGAACGTTTGTTGCGAACGTTTGTTGGGAACGTTTGTTTTGAACGTTTGTTAGGGACTTTTGTTGGGAACATTTGTTAGGGACGTTTATTAGGAACGCTCGTTAAGGACTTTTGTTAAGAACGTTTTTTAGGGACGTTTGTTAAGGGCTTCTTTCATTACGCAAGAAAAGGAATATGGTCGCGAGAGATGAAAG
>NC_090754.1:82388085-82390585 GCF_036898095.1 Palaemon carinicauda
CAAATCTTTTTTTTTACCATTCAATAGCAAAGTGGTTTCGCGAGGACAGTCCCTACGTTTAATGGAGAAAGGGAATTGGCAGGCAGGAGACACAATTTGCATTCTCTCTCTCTCTCTCTCTCTCTCTCTCTCTCTCTCTCTCTCTCTCTCTCTCTCTCTCTCTCTCTCTCTCTCTCTTCTCAGTGCTTCGTTTCCAGAAGATTCCTTGATTCTCCGCGCTTTCATTCGCTTATTCTTTCCGCTTCCTTATTCTTCTTGGAAACTTATGAAGAGCATTAAATGCAAGGTTAAATCTCCTTTGTTTACATTGGCTTCACTTTCGCCTATCTTTTCGCACCACCTTGAGAGAGACCTGTCTGGACCACCTTATCTTTCAAGCTTTCTTTTAATTCTCGCATATATCTTATGGGTTTAACTTTATATAGTTTTGAAGTCATTATTTCCGTAAAATAAATACCAATCTCAAGTTTCACAGCAACTAAAGAAAAAAAAAGATTTGTTAAAAGAGCAAAATGCTAAACATAGACTTGTTGTATATTATTGTGAGAAAGAGTTAATGAATTATCTTGGTTTTATGTAAAGTCTATTTTTCCCTGTTGGAGCCATTGGCCATATAGCATACTGCTTCTCCAACTAGGGTTAAAGCTTAGCTAGTAGTAGTAGTATCAATAATAATAATAATAATAATAATAATAATAATAATAATAATAATAATAATAATAAGAAGAAGAAGAAGAAGAAGAAGAAGAAGAAGAAGAAGAAGAAGAAGAAGAAGAAGAAATATTTACTTAAGTGTGCTTATGCACACGAGGTTATATAAAACTTATAATGTTACCTGAGCTGACACACGAAAGATTTTTCTATGAAAGTATGTTCGAACTATGCTCACCAGGGATCGAACCTGGAAAACCCTCTTGTGTGTTAGACAGATGTGATGACCATTACACCTTGAGAACATGCCTCAAAGCAATGTTATATGATACCCTATTAGAAACGTCACTGTCTCGTGTTCTGTTTGACGGGAGTTCGAGACCTGCTCAAGGTTGCTAGTTTCTTGTAATGTCTGCAACCTCACTATCCTTGTGATCTAAAGATGGGACGGGGGTGTGGGGGGTGTGGGGGGTAATAGGCATACCTCCTGAGTCCTCAGCAGTTATTCCCTGGCCCTCAATGGTCCTAGCATGGGCGCTGATCATATGTACTGTATATATTCATATCCTTGTGATCTGAATATATGGCAGGGAGGGGGTCTGTAGGGCAACCTGCTGTGTCATCAGCATTCATTGCCTGGTCCTCCCTGGTCCTATCTTGGGCGGAGATTATATGTAATGTATGTATGGTCAGTCTCAAGGGCATTGCCCTGTCCCTAATCTCTGTAATTCATGAGCAACCTTTAAATTAGAGCCGCCACATGACCTTGAAAATGCAAACTTAATATCTAAGATATCAACTATGTTTCTTCCTCCTTTTTTTTTTCTATTGAAGTTTTAATAATTTATACATGAAAGATCCAATTCAATGTTATTGCTCTTCTTAAAATATTTTATTGCCATTGTTTAACACTTCTCTTGGATTTTATTTATTTTCTTGTTCCCTTTCCTCACTAGGCTATTTTATCCCGCTTGCAACCCTTGAGCTTATAATATCCGGCTCTTCCAACTAGGGTTGTAGGTTAGCTAGTAGTAGTAGTAGTAGTAGTAGTAGTAGTAGTAGTAGTAGTAGTAGTAATAATAATAATAATATTTTGGCATTGTTGATACTAAAGGGTAATCACAATTATTATTATTATTATTATTATCATTATTATTATTATTATTATAAGCTAGGCTATAGCCTCAGTTGGAAGAGCAAGGTGTTACAAGGCCAAGGACTCACTTCACACGAATGCTATTCACTTGCAAGTAGAATCTAAATGAATATTATAATTGTAGTTTGAAACAAAGAAATATACTTTATGCCTTTTTTTCAATGCTGTTAGTAGCTTGAGTAAACGCGCAAATACGTGACACTGACTAACGGCCAAGAGAAAAACATTTATTGATTTGGATAAGTCAGTTATGCAGCGTGCTTGTATTTCAGGGCTTTCTTTTCTTCACATCCCGTCTAGTACAGTGGTAACGTGTACGCCTATCATTCGCATGGCAGCAGATCTATTCCAGCCCGGGACCATGAGTTTAATGTTTACTGGGGAGGCCACTTCTGTGGTTAGGCACCACAGTGTGGGACTGAGCTTGCCCGGCTGACGTTCTGATGAGTATCTATTCTGACGAAACTGGAATTGAAACCAGACACCTTTAACCTTGAAATTCTAACCGTTTGATGGCTTTAGTTTCATCTCTCATTAAACCTCTAATCTCATAAGGGATCATTTGTTTCACACGGGAAAAAAGTGATTTGCGTTGAATCACCTTTTACAATAGGTATCATATATATCACATATATACATTTGTCTTCGCCTACACATGCACCGAATAGTCTGACCTATTTTTTCCACATTCTC
>NC_090754.1:82395585-82398085 GCF_036898095.1 Palaemon carinicauda
TTCATTCTTTCAAATATCTTTTCATTCCGTTGTCCAGATTTAATATATTGACAATTATGAGTTGTTGGATGATACGCCATTTCTTTTACATATATGTAACTAAGCAATTCATTTATACCTGAGATTTAACTAAAGGAAAACTAGGGAGAGAGAGAGAGAGAGAGAGAGAGAGAGAGAGAGAGAGAGAGAGAGAGAGAGAGAGAGAGAGAGAGAGTGAGAGAGAGAGAGAGAGAGAGAGAGAGAGAGAGAGAGGACTTCATTTGCATCCTATGAAGTAATTCTCTAAAACACCTTTCACCGGGCATCATAATTACAAAGACAACAATTAGGGACAAACTAAATGAAATATTTTCTCTTTTCATTTTTCTCTATTAATACTGTTTCTAAGAGAAAATATTGATATTTGTTCTCCTTGCTCTAAGCAGTAAACAATATTTAATGGGAAAAATTAAAATATTCACAACGTTATATTGAAGGAAGAAATCAGGGAAACTACAAAATAACGTTATTTTTTTTTTTTTTTTTTTTTTTTTTTTTTTTTTTTTTTTTTTTTTTTTTTTTTTTTTACGAGGCCACATCTGGACGTTGACCGATTGGGATGTACGTTCACGCCTATTGCTCACAGTGCAGTACACAGGAAACCATTTTTTTTTTTTTTTTTTTTGTCAAGATATGTCTTCCGTTTGTTTTCTATTCATTTAATTAGAAGTTTGGTACATTTAATTCGTGGGCTTATTTTGAAATTCTAACCTATTAAGTAAAAACTCTATGGTACATTTTTCTTCTAACCTTTAAAGTAAAAATCTTATGATACATTTTTTTTTCAAACCTGTAGTTAAAATTTTTTATACAATTTTCTTCTCATAAATTTTTCCTCTAACCTAACAAGTAAAAATATTATGATACATTTTTCTTCTGACATATAAAGTTAAAATTTATGATACACTTTTCTTCCAACCTAAAAAGTATAAATTTTCTGGTACATTTTCCTAAAATTAATTTCACTTTTTAAAATCCTTGAAAACAGGATTGATTTCCCATTTGAAAAAAGTTTTACAGGCTTAAATTCAAATGTATTTAAGACTTTTGAAATCACTCTCTTCTTTCATGAGTAAATCAATCCATGTTTGGCCAACGGTTATAGAAGCGGATGAACAACCTGATGGAGAAAAGAGAACGTTGGGTGTGGAGGAAATGCCCCCCCCACCCTGCTCCCTAAATCTCGATGAAGTAACTGGCATCAGGGTGACGCATTGGGTTTAATGCGATAGACAAGATGTCTATTCGGCTTCTACTCCTGATGCCTGGCGGATGATCTTACTGGAATCATATGGACCGGCAGGGGTCACTTGCCTTAGTTAGAAAGGCACTGCGCATCACAAAGACCTAGCTATCCTTTGATGAATTTAGCCAATGAATCCCCTGAGGCCCTTAGCGTCAATGGGTGTAGGAGGAGATGATGATGATCTCAGTACTGCCCTTTCAATTTACCTTCAATGTCTTTTATATCTTCCTTCCAGAAAATTAAATTAAAAGACAGAATTAAATTAACAGAAATTCGTAAAACAATTTATCCTTCTTATGATCTTCATTCTGTATTTAATTGTGCTTACTTGCATACAGTAATTCCAGAGATGAAGATATTTCGAAAAACATAATGACCATTACCATGGACATGATATCAACATTTGTGAGGCTATTCACTTTTAGCTTAGTAGATAATAATAATAATAATAATAATAATAATAATAATAATAATAATAATAATAATAATAATAATAATAATAATAATAATAATGATACTATTAACAACAACAACAACAACAACAATAATAATAATAATAATAATAATAATAATAATAATAATAATAATGATAACAACAACGACAGTAATAATAATAATAATAATAATAATAACAACAACGACAGTAATAATAATAATAATAATAATAATAATAATAATAATAATAATAATAATAATAATAACAATGTTAAAAATAATAATAATAATAATAATAATAATAATAATAATAATAATAATAATAATAATAATAATAATAATAATAACAACAACAACAATAACAACACCAACAGTAATAATAATGATAATAACAATAATAATAATAATACGGCGCCATCAATTTTTCAATGATAATAAGCTATTGAAAACAATAACACATATCTTTATCATTATTGTTATTACTATGTTCACTGTAATAATAATAATAATAATAATAATAATAATAATAATAATAATAATAATAATTATTATTATTATTATTATTATTATTTTTATTATAATCATTATTGATATTATTATTATAGTTACCATAATCAATCTGTCATTTTCATTAACTATATCTTATATATTATAATTGCAAAACCTTCTTGAATTGTAAGCATTATTTTTTTCAATTTTCTCAAGTAAATATTTTTCTTTCAATACAGATACCTGAATTACCTATTCACAACAAATATTAACAACTTTTGGTGCCAAATG
>NC_090754.1:82403085-82412534 GCF_036898095.1 Palaemon carinicauda
TCCTTTCATTCACACTGTAAAATGATACCTAATCCTAACTGATTCCAACTTTTCTCTTCCAATTCAAATAAACATTCTCTGTTCACATATATTTTTTGTAAAAAACATTTAATCCACGTGGCTTCCATTTAACATGCAATCAGTCCAAATCCTACAAAGTGTTGGTTGGGCAAAGTTATTCATACGAAAGTTGTTTAACCTTTATGAGATGCAAAATTTTGCCCAAAATAAGAGACAATACGAAAGGGAATGTTTTTCTCTCCCAGATGAGGCTTCCGTAACCCAGGGATATTTAGAGTTACAGAGGACACAGTACAGTAGATTACGAAGAACTTTGCTTTCTATACAATGCTATACAACCTTATGGTTCTAGGCAAGTCTCTAAGGTTGAGTTTCTTAACGCAAATGCTTCTTTTCGACGTAGCAGACGCCTTTACCTATTTAAATCTAGATATACTGATTATTATCATTATTATTACTTGCTCAGCTAGCCCAGTGAGGAGAAGAAAAAATTAAATAAATAAACTGCAAGAGAAGTAATTAACAAATAAATAAAACAATAATGAAATATATTCATATATGAACTATAAAAACTTAAAAAACAAGAGTTAGAGAAATAAGATAGAATAGTGCGCCCGAGTGTACCCTCAAGCATGAGAACTCTAACCCAGAAAGTAGAAGACATTAAATCAAATTAGACGGGATATGACTTGACTCGCCCTCTAGTGTAATCCCCAGCTGCTTAAAGATCTGATTAATGACGTTCCACCTCCAGCAATTCAAAGCAGAGATGCTTTAGTTTAGTGCTTTGACCCATGATCCAAACATGTATAGAGTTCGACCTCTCCGGAGGGATTCCTTAAATATATATTAGTGCAAATGAGATAGGAGTAGTGAAGAGAGGTTGTTTATTAGTTATTTCAGGAAACGATGTATTCACGAGTCCATTTCGTTCTAATCTTATGCATTTATTGATGTCGTTCGAACTTACTATGTCTCTATATCTCTATTACTCGCACAGAAAACACACAAACACACACACGTCTGCACAAACATGTATAGATGATAAATAAATAAATATATATATATATATATATATATATATACATACATATATATATAGATATATATATATATATATATATATATATAAAATAAAAGCAATTCGAGAGAAAGAACCTGACAAATTCATTATGAAACAATAGAAAATAGAAAAAGAGGAATAAACAACTGGACTGAAAATTGTAACAAAAAAGAATTACTATAAAGCCCCTACGCTCAAAGACACCTCTCTCTCTCTCTCTCTCTCTCTCTCTCTCTCTCTCTCTCTCTCTTTGCGACGGTTATGTATGTTATAGGAATGCAGAACAAACATCTCCCAAAGACAAAGGAACAAAATACATGAAACAGCTGTATGCGGATCAGAGTATAAACCCAAGAAAAAGATGACTGCTCAAACGGCTTTTGAACTCAGCACACAAAGTAGGTTCTGACGGACACTCGTCTGGCTGAGAGGATCTTTTGCTATTTTTTGGTGCTTTAAAGTGTGAACTGTTTGCTTCCTCGTTCAGCTTGAAACTAGGGGAGAATTAAAGTGGGAAACAAGGGATATAAAAGTGGAAAATAGAAAAAATTAAATTGAAAATAGGGAAAAATGAAAGTGGAAAATATAGGGAAGTAAAGTGGAATATGGTGAAAATTAAAGAGGAAACCAGGGGAAACTTAAAGTGTTAACTGTGGGAAAATTAAAGTGGAAACTGGGAGAAAATTAAAGTGGAAAATATGGAAATTTAAAGTGGAAACTAGGGGAACATTAAAGGAGAAAATAGTGAAAATTAAAGTGGAAACTAGGGGAAAATTAAAGTGGAAACTAGGGGAACATTAAGGAGAAATAGTGAAAATTAAAGTGGAAACTAGGGGGAAAATTAAAGTGGAAACTAGGGGAACATTAAAGGAGAAAATAGTGAAAATTAAGTGGAAACTAGGGGAAAATTAAAGTGGAAACTAGGGGAAATTAAAGTGGAACCCATGGGAACATTAAAGTGGAAAATATATTGAAAATTAAGAGGAACAAGGGAAAATTAATGTGGAAAATAGTGAGGCTCCTGGCTAGTACAGTGGTAACGTGTTTGCCCATTATTCGCATGGCGGCAGATCGATCCCAGTCCGGACGTGAGTTCAAGCTGTTTACTGGGGAGGCCACTGCTGTGGTTGGACACCACAGTAGGGGGTTGAGCTTGTTAGGCTGACGTTCTAGTGAGCATCTATTCAGACGATACTGGATCAGAAACTAGACAACTTTACCTTTAGAGAGCAAGTTTTTTTCTGTGGAGTCTGATTTTCTCCTAAATACTTTGAATAAGCTAATGAACAAGAGGCAGGGATCGGAGTTAATCCCTTCTCTACTTTCATAACTTAGTTTCTTTATCTGAGTCAAAATGAATTTACAATCAAATTAAATATATCAAGGTGGTTACCAGAGGTTTTTAGTAATAAAAAGACAAACAATTAAGCAATTGCTCGTTTGGTTTGTGGACTTCTAGAAATGTAAAAGAACCGAATAATTAAAAAAAAATTTAGGCCCTAAAACACACAAGACATTGTTTCTTCCTCGTGCAAATAAAGAAAAGACAAATCATCAAAGGAGAAGGAATGATTGGTTTAAAGTTACCGGTAATTGTTCAACTTCATTGTACCTCTTGGCTCTGAGGGTGTGGAAATATAGGCAGAGAAATAGTGAATAACTGCAGCGATATCCTAGAAATAAAGCCATAAGGTCAAGAACACTATCAATATTCAGTCTTAACATGTTTACTATTTGCTATATTTACGGATGTATTTTTCAAAATTCTCTATAAAAGGTACATACACCATCATCCCGATCCCCTCCTACGTTCATTGACGCAAAGGGCCTCGGTTAGATTTCGCCAGTGGTCTCTATCTTGAGATTTTGAATAAATACTTCTCCATTCATAGACTGACTAAATCCATAGAGGATCAATGGCTAGATTCATCAAAGGATAGTCAGTTCCATGTGATGCGTAGTGCCTATCTAAGGCAATCGACTCCTGCTGGAACTTACCATTTGAGAGGCAAATGGTACATGGAAGGGGGGGGGGGGTAAAATGAGTTACGTTAGCTTTCGTTACTTGAGCCTATCAATGACTATTGTACAAAATTGGATGCTCTAACATTTTGCCCTTGGGAGATTCCGACAAGATCAAACACAAACAGCATATATTCATAAAAAAAAAAACTGTAATTTCACTGAACTAAAAATCATATTACTCATATTGAGATGAAAACAAATGGATATTTGGGTGAAGGATGGTGGTAAATTATTTCCGTTCTAACAAGATGATTGGTCTTAGTAAACATAATGAAAAGGAATTCTTGCGATAGTCTTAAATTGGTACGTTTTTTTTATCCTCTCTTGTGCTCTGGAATATTAAAAAAGGAATTTGCTACTACCCGACAAAGTTAGCGCATTTTTTTCGTGTAGTTTTTCTGTATATTTTCTCAATGAATTTAGACAAAATTTGGATTGCTATTTGAACCAAATGAAAGCTGGTTTAAATGACGAAATAAGAATAATTAATAGGTATCACTGTAATACTCTTTGAAAAGAGTAATACAGGCAGTTAATTCTGATAGCCAGGCCTTCTCCATCATGAGGCTCAATACTACACTGTATTCTAGAAGTTTTATTCCAGCTGTTACCAAGTTGTGGAATGATCTTTCCAATCGGGTAGTTGAATCAGTAGAACTTCAAAAGTTCAAAGTTGGAGCAAATGTTTTTATGTTGATCAGGCTGACATGAGTCTTTTATACTTATATATGACATATCTGTTTTTGACATTGTTAATAGTTTATACAGGACATATCTGTTTTGACGCTGCTACTGTTTTAGAATGTTATATTGTTAATTTATTTTCATCATTTATATATTTCCTTATTTCCTTTCCTCACTGGGCTATTTTTTACCTGTTGGAGCCCTTGGGCTTATAGCATCTTGCTTATCCAACTAAGGTTGTAGCTTGGCTAGTAATAATAATAATAATAATAATAATAATAATAATAATAATAATAATAATGAAATCATACAATGCAGATCAAGAAGTTCCAAGATTAAATCAAATACCTAAATTTGCATTCGAAATATAATTTTAGAAAATAGACTTGTTGGTGGTTTTCTATCACATACATTTTCTCCTGGCTTTATGGAACTCCATTCACTATACATGTAATACCGAATAGTAAATAATGAATAAATAAGTAAATGTATAAATGTATATACATATATATATATATATATATATATATATGTATATATATATATATATATATATATATATATCCAACGATATCATTTTGCTAGCATTATTCAAATAAAGATATTGTTGGAAAATTCGTCGAACAAATAAATGAAAAATGATTCAACATTTTAGCTTGGGGATTGACCTTTAGTGTAGTTGGAAAACTGACTCTCCATCTGCACTTAAACTTTATGAGGACTCGAATGTAAAATATTTATCCCTGTTTTGTATGTAATTGGTATACAAGGAATTAATTGTTAGTGGAGTAATATATAGCTTGAATAACATGCATTTTCTTCTTTTATTTGAATCATACACACACACCCACACACACATATATATATGTATGTATATATATATATATATATATATGTATATATATATATATATATATATATGTATATATATATATATATATATGTGTGTGTGTGTATATATATATATATGTATATATATATTATATATAGATATATATATATGTATATATATATATATATATATATATTCAAATAAGCCATATATATTTTTGATATATTAATGTCTGGATTCTCTTAACAACCTCGGGATCACAGACCCAGGCGAAATCTCACAAAGACAAGAGCTTGGCTCCGGCCGGGAATCGAACCCTGGTCGGCAAGCTATATAGACAGTGACTAACCCACTTGGCCACGAACAAAGATAAAAGTTAATGACAATTCTACTGTGCTTATACCTGTCGAATTCAGGTATTTTGTACTTAGAATTGAAATCAACCCATCTTCACCATCGTAGCTAATTGGTAGTTTGTTACTTGGCATTCAATTAATGATAAATTTTGCACATTTTACGTGTTTTTTCATATTCAAATAAGCCATATATATTTTTGATATATTAATGTCTGGATTCTCTTAACAACCTCGGGATCACAGGACCCAGGCGAAATCTCACAAAGACAAGAGCTTGGCTCCGGCCGGGAATCGAACCCTGGTCGGCAAGCTTATATAGACAGTGACTAACCCACTTGGCCACGAACAAAGATAAAAGTCAATGACAATTCTACTGTGCTTATACCTGTCGAATTCAGGTATTTTGTACTTAGAATTGAAATCAACCCATCTTCACCATCGTAGCTAATTGGTAGTTTGTTACTTGGCATTCAATTAATGATAAATTTTGCACATTTTTACGTGTTTTTTCATATTCAAATAAGCCATATATATTTTTGATATATTAATGTCTGGATTCTCTTAACAACCTCGGGATCACAGACCCAGGCGAAATCTCACAAAGACAAGAGCTTGGCTCCGGCCGGGAATCGAACCCTGGTTTAATAAATTAAACATTAAACTCTAGATTGCTCATCTCAATGATAACAATTATTTACTCTTAATAACTTTTTTTTTTTCTAAATAGTTCGTTGTTAATCTCTGATGTTCTGAACCATCATTGTTCCCTTCCAGGGTCTTTCTATCATCAATCATTCTAAACACATACATACATATCTATATAAGTACATACATGCATGTATAAGTATGTATAAACACACACATTAATATATATATATATATATATATACATATATATATATATATATATATATATACATACATATATATATATATATATATATATACATACCATATTTTCATAGCACAGTAGGTGGAATTCTACAACAGTTATATTCATAAAAATGGATTAAACTAATATTGAAGGATATTTCATAAATTTCAAAGGATTTGGTTATGCCTATAGTTCAATAAGAAGATTATAAAAAGATATGTTTCTTCTGATGATACACTCTTATTTATATATTTTCTTATCACGTGTTCCATAGCTGAGTAAATGGAGATTTTAGCGGACAGTTTTTGACAGAACTTGTGTATATAGGATAGTGTATGTAAATATATTTTAATAAATAAACTTTTACTTGGTAAAAGGAAAACAAAATTGTTTGTGAAAATCCCGTGTTTTTAATTATCAGAGCTTACGAAGAAATAACTTGTATTGTCTGATGTTTTCAGATATGTAAAATATGTATAAGAATTAAAAAAATGCCAGCAACAATTATTTATTACATATTTAGCAGACAATTATAAGGCAAATATTTGAATCCTTAAAAAAGTTAATAATTTATATCAATCGACATCACTATTCATAAAAAAAAGTCTATGATTATTTACTACCTTTATGGCAGACAATTATAATGCAAATATTTGAACCTAAAAGAAAAATATACATTTGATTTCAATCGACAATACTGTTTATCAAAGTGATAGTCTCTTAAATCAAATTAAATAACAAGGGCAAGATTGAAAGAAATTGATGAGACTTGCTGTTGACATCTTGTTAAATCAGGTAATTTTGATAAGAACTGAAACATACAAAACGAGGACATCAGAAATCTAACCTACAGTTCCCCCTCTACTATTAGCAGGACCGATCTATAAGTCACAGTTGGAATAACATCATAAATCACTCATTATGATTAATAAGGAGAGCTACCTTCGCTACATAAACATCTTATTCCTCCGTGAGACAGTTCCCATTTAATTAATTACTACAGAGTACTTTAATTACTAGAATGAACTTGCTGTTTCGAGTTACAGCAGCAGCTGTCTAAGAATGAAGGATTTGCAATGAATAGAAAGGAGCTAACATGTTAAAGTAACTAAAACCTGTGAGAGAGAGAGAGAGAGAGAGAGAGAGAGAGAGAGAGAGAGAGATGTACCAACCGTGTCACACAATTGTACATAATTCATTTTGTATATAATATGCTTGTATATTCGCTCTTCCCTCGCACTCAAACGAACATGCAAATTCATGTCTGCTGTTTTGCTCTGAACATTGTCTGTCTCTCGAACATGCTATGTCCTGTTGCCTTGAGGTTTTGTATATAAAGAAGAGTGTTCCTTAATATAACTCAGTCGTTTCCAATCTGCCTTTGAGTTCACAACTCTTCTCTCGGCCCGTCACATTGGTGACCCCGGAGTGACTCGCTCCTCCCGCCTCCCCATCCCCCCTCCATCTCTCACCGTTACTATGACGCCGTCAACGCATACCTTCTGCAGCAGTACTCGCCGTCGCCAGTCGCCCGTATAGCAACGCCTTTTCAGCTCTCTCAACAACCGTTGGGGGACCAAAGGGCTTCGCTCACCCTCGGGAAAATGACCAGTATCACTCGCCTGCAACCTGCCGCAGACAGCTCTCCTCGTGAGGTGAACCTACTTCGTGCCCTTATGGACAGCCACTTCATGACCTTCAAAACCTCCATCAACGCCTCCACTCGTGACGAAGAGGACACCTATTCAACTTCAACCGAACCTGACGTGAATGCTGTAGAACATACACTCCTATTAATGCCGTAGGACATACACGCCTATGAACGCCGTAGGCCTATGAATGCCGTAGGACACGCCTATGAATGCCGTAGGACACACTCGCCTATGAATGCCGTAGGCCACGCCTATGAATGCCGTAGGACAACACAGCCACCCATCATCCACCACTCGCTCGCACCCCAACCATCGACTTCTACAGCCACTCACTGCTCTAATCGGTGCAGTTTACTACGACCTCTCCAGATTCAGGGCACCTATTTAACATGTTCAGTATGTCATTTTTAGAGGGGGAGCCATGTACCAACCGTGTGTCACACAATTGTACATAATTCCTTTTGTATATAATATGCTTGTATATTCGCTCTTCCCTCGCACTCAAACGAACATGAAAACTCATGTCTGCTGTTTTGCTCTGAACATTGTCTGTCTCTCGAACATGCTATGTCCTGTTGCCTTGAAGCTTTGTATATAAAGAAGAGTGTTCCTTAATATATAACTCAGTCGTTTCCAATCTGCCTTTGAGTTCACAACTCCTCTCTCGGCGCCGTCACATTGGTGGAGAGGCGGGAGGAGCGAATATACAAGCATATTATATACAAAAGGAATTATGTACAATTGTGTGACACACGGTTGGTACAGAGAGAGGATGAATTTAAATATATGGATATATGTAGCGTCGAAAGATATTATTATTATTATTATTATTATTATTATTACAAGCTAAACACAAACCCTGGTTGGAAAAGCAAGATGATATAAGCTCAAGGGCTCCAATAGGGTAAAATAGCCCAGGGAGGAAAGGACCCAAGGAAATAGATAAACTACAAGAGAAGAATAAATAATCAAAATAAAATATTTCAAGAACAGTAATAACATTAAATTAAATCCTCCTGGCTTGAAGGTTCACTCGGGCACATTATTCTATCTCATTTCTCTCCCTCTTGTTATTTAGAAGTTTTTATTTTCAAGTTTTTATAGTTTATATATGAAGGATTTATTTGATGTTATTATTGTTCTAAACTTCTCTTGTAGTTCTTCCTTATTTCCTTTCCTCAATGGGCTATTGTTACCTGTTGGAGCTTGGGATTATAGCATCCTGCTTTTCCGGCTAGGTTGTAGCTTAGCAAATAATAATAATAATAATAATAATACTAATAATAATAATAAAAACAACATAAAATAAGAAAAGCTATAGGACAGCATACACGTTTCCAACACCAGGCTTCTGCCAAGGAGCTCACGAATATTGACTAAATCTACATTGTTGAAACTGACCTCCTTCTAAGTTAGTTTGGAGGGGCTGTTGAGGAAGGAGAATAGTCCAGTATAATTGGATATACGTAGGTCTTCCTGACCCCCAGCTGTACTTTAGTCGGTGTTAATATTAATTAACACCGACTAAAGTACAGCTGGGGGTCAGGAAGACCTACGTATATCCAATTATACTGACTATTCTCCTCCTCACAGCCCCTCCAAACTAACTTAGAAGGAGGTCAGTTTCAACAATGTAGATTTAGTCAATATTCGTGAGCTCCTTGGCAGAAGCCTGGTTGTTGGAAACGTGTATGCTGTCCTATAGCTTTTCTTATTTTATGTTGTTTTTATTATTAATTATTAGTATTATTATTATTATTATTATTATTTGCTAAGCTACAACCCTAGCCGGAAAAGCAGGATGCTATAATCCCAAGCTCCAACAGGTAACAATAGCCATTGAGGAAAGGAAATAAGGAAGAACTACAAGAGAAGTTTAAGAGACAATAATAACATCAAAATAAATCCTTCATATATAAACTATAAAAACTTGAAAATAAAA
>NC_090754.1:82418034-82425534 GCF_036898095.1 Palaemon carinicauda
TCCTTTCTTCACTTGGCTATTTTTCCCTAATGGGCCCATGGGCTTATGGGATCTTGCTTTTCCAACTAATGTTGCAACTTACCTAATAATAATAATAATAATAATAATAATAATAATAATAATAATAATAATAATAATTATAATAATAATATGCAAAGTAACAAGTTAGAACCATAACTCTTTTATATTTTAATTCAATACGAAAATAATTTCAAAGATATTTCAACTGAGGTGTATTTTCTATAACAGTTTCTTACATTTCCTCTTGGGAATATTTCAAATAGCTTTTTATATCTGTGTAATGTATATGTCCAATTAAAGCCAATTAGGCTCTACAGGACACAAGGAGAGTTGAAGACCCAGGCCTACATGGCTGAGGAATATGAAGCATGAAGTAGGAGATGATGAATGGTGAAGTATGGATTTAAAAGCTCAGGATTGAGACGACTGACTAAATATAACTGAGGCCCTTTGCGTCAATAGACGTAGGAGGAGATGATGATGATGAATGTATAGGTAGTTATGATGGTGCCTCACCAAGTTATGGTAAAAAAAAAATCCAGATAATTGAAATAAAATCAAACCATTGGTGTAGAATATATGTTGATATTCATAGATTTGCTACTCTATAGATTATATTTTTCACATATGAAAAGCGCAGCTATTTAAACTTTTTTAATGTGGTTTGGAATGTCAGCAGCTTTTCATATAGCCATTCAAATGAGAGTATTGTAAACGGGATAGGTTTATGAAATGGCAGAGCAAACTGCCATTCCAAAATGACTTTCGTATTCATTTAAATTGATATGAAAATATGAAATAGAAATTAATACTTTACGCATAAAGTATGTCGCGATATTCGCCATTTGATCATATCCATCATGCAAATTCAGAGTGTATTGTTATATTGTTTTACATTTGATTACAAATGATGAGGTGAATTAGTTGTAGCAAAAGGAAATAGAATGGGGGAATGTAAAAGGGAGGTTGTGAAGGTGGAAGAGTTAAAAAACAGATGTAAAAAGTGAATATGAAGAAGGTTGGAAGCAGCATATGACTAGATAAAAGTGAGAGAAACTGGTGAGCTAGAGAAGGAGTGCAAGTTAGTAAAAGAATATTTTGTTGGGGTTGCAAGTGATTTGTGTGCTAAGAGGATTGTTGGAGGTAGCATAAGGATGGGCAGTGAGGTGTGAAATGACGAGTGAAGATGAAGGTGGAAGAGAAAAAATGTGCCTTTGAAGAATGGCTGCAGAGTAATAGTGCAGAAAAGTATAAAAGATATAAAGAGAAAATGTGGAAGTAAAATGGTAAGGTAGCTGAGGCAAAAAGGGCGGCTGACTGGACTGGGGTCAGGGATTGGGTCTTACATATAAGGAAAATAGGAAGTTTTGGAAAGAAGTGAAGACGGTAGGTATGGGTGGATCGAGGAATGAAGAAACAATGAAAGATGAAAATGGATAGTTGTTGATAGGAAATGGGGTGAGAGTGGGATTGGCAAAGGGATGTGTGATGTCGCCATGGTTGTTCAATTTGTTTGTTGATGGAGCTATAAGAGAGAGGAATGTTCGAGTGCATGGTCGTGGATTGAAACTGTTAGATGAGATTGATCATCAGTGGTAGGTGAAAGAGTTGTTGTTAGCAGATGATACTGTATTGGTTGCAGACTTGGAGGAAAGTTGTGTCGATTAGTAACAGAGTTTGGGAGGGTGTGTGAGAGAAGGAAATTGAGAGTAGTGGGTAAAAGAAAGGTTTTGAAATACACGAGAAGGAAGGCTGGTGCTAGATTGGATGTCATGTTGAATGTAGTTACTTGAGGAAGTAGACCAGTTCAAGTCCTCAGTTCTGTTGCTGTTGCCAATGGTGTAGTGGAAGCAGATGAGTGAATGAAGAATGTAAAGTGTTGGGGCAGTGAAGGTTGTGGTGAAAAATAGAGGTTTAGGGATGAATGTAAATAGAGTTCTGTATGAGAAAGTGATTGTACCCATTATAATGCAAAGGTCATAGTTGTAGGGAATGAAAGTGATAGAGAGACAGAAATTGAATGTGTTAGAAATGAAGTGTCTGAGGAGTATGGATGGTGTATTCCGATTGGATATGGTTAGTAACGAACTAGGGAGGGTGAAAACGGATGTGAGAAATGAATACTAGTTACAGTTGATATGAATGTGTTGAGGTGGTTTGGTGATGTAGAGAGATTTGAAAACGGATGTCTGCTGAAGGTAGTGAATGCAAGAGTTAATCGGAGCCGTACATGAGGGAGGCCAAGGTTTTGGGTGGATGGATGGAGTGAAGAAAGCTCTAGGTGTCATGAGGGTAGGTGGGAGAGAGGCAAAAGAGCATGCCAGAAATAGGAATAAATGGCGAGCGATTGTGACTCAGTTCTGATAGGTCCTGATGCTACCTCAGGTCACCTTCATGACCACTGAGGTGGCTGCAGTAGGGGAGTCAGCATATAAGGTTTCATTTATGGTAAAGAGTCCCTCATCAGGCAGGGATAAATGATGAAAAGAAAAGTACCCATCTATTCTTTTTTTTTTATGTCGGCGAGCTCTTAAAATTGGGGGATGTTCCATGGTAGGTAGATAGACAAATAATGAGTAAGTTAATAGACTCAAATGTTTTGCATAACTTGATAAACTACAAATATTTTTTCATGATGTGTTGAGCAAACTGAAAGTATTTTTTAAAACTAAAAAAAAACCTATTATAAGCCTGAGGGAAAGCTAAGTCCATTCTTCCCTAGTAAGAAAGACCTGATGATAGCCCTAGCTTAATAGCTGAAACAACTGTCGGCATAAATTTTGTAAATAAGGAAAGGCTGTATTATATTCTGTCCTTCCCTTCAAAACTGTAGCTCTCTACACAAGAGAAGACACTGGAAACTAGAAAAGTGTTGTATTACAACTATACAACTATTGCTGTAACCCAGTCCGGGAGCGTAAGTTTAAGTTGTTTACTGGGGAGGCCACTGCTGTGGTTGGGCACCACTGGAAGGGGTTGGGCTTGCCAGGCTGACGTTCTGGTGAGTATCTATTCTGATGAAACTAAAACTGAAAAGTGGCATCTTTACCATTTAATGAAAATTGTAAAAAAGAACAACAGTGCAAAGAAAGCATAAATACTGTATATATATATATATATATATATATATATATATATATATATATATATATATATATATATATATATATATATATATATATATATATATATATATATTTATATATATATATATAAATATATATATATATATAAATATATATATATATATATATATATATATATATATATATATATATATATATATATATATATATATATATATATATGTGTGTGTGTATACAACTCGCAAGAACACGTAATGTCCAGCTGAAAAGAACGTGGGGAAGATGGAAGCACAAAGAAATTTTAGGTAACTTCCGGAAAGCCTAAAGAAAAGGAAAAAGAAAATCTGACCTATAGGTTTGGATCTTCGCAGGTGGTATATTTTTCTGATGTATTGTTCTACAAATGTTTGTATGTGTGTTTGTTCTCTCACTTTGTTATGTATATTGTAGGAAATCCTTTCAATAAATCAATCCTCTTGAAAATTATTCAGGATTCATTCAGTATTTTCATTTTCACTTTTTGTTTTCTGAGCAGCACGTGTCTCTGTGAGTTTTAACCATATGTGTGTGTATGTATGTATGTATATACTGTATATATATATATATATATATATATATATATATATATATATATATATATATATATATATATATATATATATATAGATAAATCGATAGGTATTTGTATATAATACACATATGCGCACACACAAACACACACATATCATATATATACATATATATATATATATATATATATATATATATATATATATATATATATATATATATGTTATATATATATATATATATATATATATATATATATATATATATATATATATATATATATATATATATATATGTTATATATACATATATATTTATATATATATGTATATATATATATATATATATAACATATATATATATATATATATATATATATATATATATATATATAACATATATATATATATATATATATATATATATATATATATATATATATATATATATATATATATATACAGTATATGCGTTAAAATCACAAGGAAACGTGCTGCTGAGATTTGAAGCGGTATCCAGAAACTAGTCACGACTAACTACCATTTTTTATTTAATTTTTCCTGTGGTTATTTTGAATATATGTATATATATATATATATATATATATATATATATGTATATATATGTATATATATATATATATATATATATATATATATATATATATATATATATATGTGTGTGTGTGTGTGTGTGTGTGTATGTGTGAGTGTAAAATAAAAGAAGAAGAAAGTGCAATTTATTCAAGCTATATATTACTCCTCCAACAATGAATTCCTTGCATGCAATTACATACAAAACAACGGATGAACATTCTATATGGGTGTCCCATAAAGTTTCAGGGCAGATGGAGAGTCAGCTTTCCAACTATACTAAAGGTCAATTCCTAAGCTAAAATGTAAAATAATATAGTTGAATATTGATAGGTATTCTCATGTATAGAATAGATTAATCTTATTTAATACGATAGGTGTTAATGCTAACAAAATGGTGTCGTTGGATATATATATATATATATATATATATATATATATATATATATATATATATATATATATATATATATATATATATATTTACTATTAGTTACTCCATATATGGATATATTTATATGTATATATATATATATATATATATATATATATATATATATATATATATATATATATATATATATATATATATTCACTATTAGTTACTCCATGTATAGTGAATGGAGTTCCACAAAGCCAGGAGAAAATGTGTGTGATGGGAAACCACCAACAAGTCTTTTTTCTAAAATTATATTTCGACGGTAAATTCATCTATTTAATTTGATTTTGGTAATATTTGATTGGGATTGAAACCTATTAATTATTCATGTTTCGTCATTTAAACCAGCTTTCATTTGGTTCAAATAGAAATTTATTTCTGTTTCTAAATACGCTGAGAATTTATACAGATAAACTACACGAAAAAACGCGTGAACTTTGTCGGGTAGTAGCAAATTCCTTTATAATATTCCATTGATCAAGAGACGATAAAAACCATAACAATTTAACACTATTAGAAGATATCCTTTTTATTTTTTTATCCAAGACCAATCATATTGTTAGAATAGAAATAATATACCAACCTCCTTCACTCGAAAATCTATTTTTTTTTCATCTTTCTATAATTAATATAATTTTCAGTTCTGTGAAATGAATATCTGCAGTTTGTCTTTTGATATGTTTGTCAGAACCTGTCAATGGCCAAATGTTAAAGTATTCAATTTTGTACAACATCCATTGATAGGCTAAAGTAACGAAAGCTAACCTACATTATTTATCCCTCCTCCAATGTACAGTTTGTCTCTCAAATGGTAAGGACAGGCAGGGGTCAATTGCCTTAGTTAGATAGGCACTGCATCACAAAATTAGACTAAAAAAAACAAAAACAAAAAAAAAACTCGCTCTATAAAGGTTAAAGGTGTTTGGTTTCATATCCAGTTTCGTCAGAATAGGTACTCACCAGAATGTCAGCCGGACAACCCCCACCCCCCATGTGGACCCCAGCCACAGCAGTGGCCTCCCCAGTAAACTGCTTAAACTCACAGTCCAGGGCTGGGATCGATCTGCCACTATGAGAATACTAGGCAAACGCGTTACTTCTGTACTAGTCAGGACCCGCGCTATTTTCCACTTTAATTTTCCTCTATAGTGATTTTTTTTTAGTATGGCAGATTTGCACCGACTCGCAGGGGTGCCCTTATAACTCGGGAAAGGTTTCCTAATAGCTGGTTGGTCAGGAGTATTTTTGTCCGAATACTTCCGACCAATCAGCTATCAGGAAACTTTCCGAGCTAAAAGGGTACCCCTGCGAGTCGGTGCAAATCTGCCACACTAAAAAGTAATTGACTGTAGTTTCCATTTTTATTTTCCTCTAGTTTCCACTTTAATTTTCCCTTAGTTTCCACTTTTATTTTCACTATTTTCCACTATAATTTTTCTCTAGTTTCCACTTTAGTCTTGACTATTTCCCACTTTAATTTTCCCCTATTTTGCACTTTAATTTGCCTCTAGTTTTCACTTTAGTTTTGACTATTTCTCACTTTAATTTTCCCTATTTTGCACTTTAATTTTCCCCTAGTTTCCACTTTGATTTTCACTATTTCCCACTTAAAGTTCCCTTATTTTCCACTTTGATTTTCCCCGTGTTTCCACTATAATTTTCCCTATTTTCCATTCAATCTTCCCCTTAGTTCCACTTTAATTTTCCCATAATTTCCAAATTTTCCCATAATTTCCTCTTTATTTTCACCATTTTCTACTTCCATTTTTGCATTGTTTCAACTTTAATTTTCACTATGTTCCACTTAAATTTTCCCTTATTTTCCACTTTAGTTTTCAATATTTTCCACTTCAATTTTCCCCTAGTTTCAACTTTCAATATTTTCCACTTTAATTGTCCCCTTGCCTCAACTTTAATTTTCCCCTGCACGAGGAAGCAAACAGCTGACACTTCAAAGCATCAAAGAAAAAATACCTTTATAAGCCTCAGTATTTTCCACTTTAATTTTCCTCTAGTTCCCTACTTGAATTTTCACCATTTTTTAGTTTTTCAACTATTTTCAAATTTGATTTCCCCATAGTTTCCACTTTAATTTTTCCCTAGTTTTCAATTTAATGTTCACTTAGTTTCCACTTTAATTTTTACTATTTTCCCCTTCAATTTTCCTCTAGTTTCCACTTTGATTTTCCCCTATTTTCTACTTTTTTTTCACCATTTTCCACTATTTAATTTTTCCCTGGTATCCACTTTAATTTTTCCCTGGTATCCACTTTAATTTTCACCTTCTTTCCACTTTAATTTTCCCCTAGTTTCCACTTTCATTTTCCCCTAGTTTCCACTTTGATTTTCGCCATTTTCCACTATTTAATTTTTCCCTGGTATCCACTTTAATTTTCCCCTAGTTTCCACTTTAATTTTCACCGCTTTTCACATCAGTTTTCCCCTACTTTCCAATTTAATTTTCACTAATTTCCACTTTAGGATTCCCCTATTGTACACTTTAATTATCCCCAAGTTTCTACTTGAATTTTCACTATTTTCCACTTTAATTTTCCCGTAGGTTCAGGCTCCACGAAGAAGCTAACAGCTCACACTTTAAAACACCAAAGAAAAAAATCCTCTCAGCTAGACGAGTCCTTCAGAACCTACTTTGTGAGTTGATTTCAAAGGTCTTTGCAGTAGTCATCTTTTTCTTGGGTGTATTCTAGAGAGAGAGAGAGAGAGAGAGAGAGAGAGAGAGAGAGAGAGAGAGAGAGAGAGAGAGAGAGAGAGAGAGATATCTGTCTTTGAG
>NC_090754.1:82435534-82440534 GCF_036898095.1 Palaemon carinicauda
TAATGTGAAATGTATCATTGGAGAACACAGGCTACAAAAGACACATGTATGATGTAACTCTTGATTGAGGGACGTGATTGATTGCTGTATTCACAATTAATTAATTAATTTAATTATTTATCATTGCACGAAAGCTTCATGGAGTTATTAGTGTCGAAACTTCTCAGCTGAATGTTAATTACCTTTGGTGCATTGACATACTGCATTTCGACGGATTCCGGTGAAGGTATTTGTGTTTTGTGATATTGAATTATATTATGATATATATGTATGTTATATAAATATGCATACGTATACATGTATGTATATATATATATATATATATATATATATATATATATATATATATATATATGTGTATATATATATATGTATATATATATATATATATATATATATATATATATATATATATATATATATATATATATATATATATATGTGTGTGTGTGTGTATATTATATATGTGTATGTGTGTGGGTATTTATATATCTATGATATATATAGATATATATATATATATATATATATATATATATATATATACATATATATATATATATATATATATATATATATATATATACTGTATATATATATATATATATATATATGTGCGTGTGTGTGTGTGTGTGTGTTTGTGTGTGTGTTTGTGTATGTGACTCTTCCCTTGCGTCTCTGTATCACCAAAAAACTGACAAGGAAACAAGTATTTTTGTTTGAAGATTATCTCACACTGGTTTTATTAGTAATAAGAAAATAGCACTTATCTTGGTATTTGTATGATGGGAAATATTCTAATTCTAATTGTTCATTATTTCATATAGCGTTTATTTATTTCCTTATTTATTCCCTTTCCTCGCTGGGCTATTTTTCACAGTTGGCGACCTTGGGCTTATAGCATCTTGATTTTCCCACTTGAGTTGTAGCATAGCTAGTAATAATAATAATAATAATGATAATAATAATGATAATAATAATAATAATAATAATAATAATAATAATAATAATAATAATAATAATTCTGAAATATACCAAGTATTACGAACATAAGAATATTCAATTAAGATTTTCCTTTTGTTCAGAAAATCTGATGGTTTTATTGTCCAAGTTTTTTAAAGGTACAAAAAGAAAAATGTGAGAGAATATTAAATAGAATTCAAATTGTTTAGTCCTTATTAGTGCAATCATTGTTCGTTCTGGCTAACACGAGAATGGAAAGCAATTTCATTTTCTGCCTTTATTTAAAAATCTCTCTCTCTCTCTCTCTCTCTCTCTCTCTCTCTCTCTCTCTCTCTCTCTCTCTCTCTCTCTGTGCCTTCCACAATAAAAAATAATAATAGATTTCGATGCAAAAGGAAAACAAGTAATAATAACCACTCGCAAGACAATAAAGGTATTTAATTCCAGTTGGGACATTCGTGAATTGCAAAAGAAAAAGCTTAGAAACTGTGCACATTTTTTTTATTAGGTAACTTGGTAAAAAACACATTTAATGTGTTGAGTTTACTATTGTAAGCAATTTCCTTTTCGGCCTTTATTTAAGAATATCTTCTCTCTCTCTCTCTCTCTCTCTCTCTCTCTCTCTCTCTCTCTCTCTCTCTCTCTCTCTCTCTCTCTCTCTCTCTCTCTCTAGCAAATAATAATGACCACTCGTAAGACAATATCAATAAATTGATTCCAGATGGGATATACGTGAAATGCAAAAGAGAAAGCTTAAAATCTGTGCACATTTTGTTGTGTATTTTCTTTATTATGTAAACTAATAACAAAAAAAATTCACTGTTGCGTTTACCTTTTAGGAAGGAAACTTGAATAACATTAATATAGACATTAGATTAACATTTCAATTGAAAACAGTGAGGTTTGGGATGATGAAGACCTCATCTTCTTAACAAAAATATATTTCCTTTTATTTTGTTTACCTTAAAACAATTTATTTTCAAGGAAAGAATGAGAACATATATCACGGTGTTTTTGTACCTTTCAACGGGTTTTTTTCTTTTAGGAAAAAGATATATTTCATTTCACTATCACCAAATTCGGGATGAAAAAAACCCTGTTGAGCTAAAGCAGAAATTATTTGATTTTTCGCGTGATGTTCATGAATGCTAATGTGATTGGTGATTTAACGACAATTACCTTAAATCTGTGATATTCTTCTTCTTCTTCTTCTTCTTCTTCTTCTTCTTCTTATTATTATTATTATTATTATTATTATTATTATTATTATTATTATTATTATTAGCTAAGCTACAACCCTAGTTGGAAAATCAAAATGCTATAAGCCCAAGGGCCCCAACAGGGAAAAGAGCGCATTTTAAGAACAGTAGCAATATCAAATTGCAACTTTCATATATAAACTATAAAAACTTGAAATTAAACAAGAGGAAGATAGATACGATAGAACACCGTGCCCGATTGTACCCTCAAGCAAGAGAACTCAAGACCATGGTACAGAAGCTATGGCACTACCCAATGCTAGAGAACAAAGAATCTCTTCTACCCTTACCAAGAAGAAGGTAGCCACTGGACAACTACTATGCAGTAGTTAGCCCCTTAGGCGAAGAACTGTTTGGTAACCTCAGGTGTTTTCAGGTGTATGAGGACAGAGGAGAATGTGGAAAGAATAGGCCAGACTGTTCGGTGCATGTGTAGGCGAAGACAAATGTATATATATGATATATATGATACCTATTGCAATAGGTGATTCAACGCAAATCACTTTTTTCCTGTGTGAAGTAAATGAACGCTTATGAGATTAGTGGTTTAATGAGAGATGAAACTAAAGCCATCAAACGGTTAGAATTTCAAGGTTAAAGGTGTCTGGTTTCAATTCCAGTTTCGTCAGAATAGATGATCATCAGAACGTCAGCCGGGCAAGCTCAATCCCAGACTGTGGTGCCCAACCACAGAAGTGGCCTCCCCAGTAAACAGATTAAACTCGTGATCCCGGGCTGGAATGGATCTGCTGCCATGCGAATGATAGGCTTACACGTTACCACTGTACTAGACGGGATGTGAAGAAAAGAAAGCCCTGAAATACAAGCACGCTGCATAACTGACTTATCCAAATCAATAAATGTTTTTCTCTTGGCCGTTAGTCAGTGCCACGTATTTGCACGTTTACTCAAGCTACTAATAGCATTAAAAAAAGGCATAAAGTATATTTCTTTGTTTCAAACTACAATCATAATAGTCACTTGAATTCTACTTGCCAGTGAACAGCATTCGTGTGAAATGAGTCCTTGGGCTTGTAACACCTTGCTTTTCCAACTAGGGCTATAGCCTAGCTTGTAATAATAATAATAATAATAATAATAATAATAATAATAATAATAATAATAATAATTGTCATTACCCTTTAGTATCAACAATGCCAAAATATTATTATTATTATTATTATTATTATTATTATTATTATTACTACTAATACTACTACTACTACTACTACTACTAGATAACCTACAACCCTAGTTTGAAGAGCTGGATATTATGAGCTCAAGGGTTTCAAGCGGGATAAAATAGCTTAGTGAGGAAAGGGAACCAGAAAATAAACTCCAAGAGAAGTAATAAACAATGGCAATACAATATTTTAAGAAGAGCAATAACATTGAATTGGATCTTTCATGTATAAATTATTAAAACTTCAATAGAAAAAAAAAGGGAGGAAGAAACATAGTTGATATCTTAGAAATTAAGTTTGCCTTTTCAAGGTTATGTAGCGGCTCTAATTTAAGGGTTGCTCATGAATTACAGAGATAGGGGACAGGGCAATGCCATTGAGACTGACCATACATACATTGCATATGATCTGCGCCCAAGATAGGACCAGGGAGGATCAGGCAATGACTGCTGATGACTCAGCAGGTTGCCCTAGAGACCCCGCTGCCCCATATTTAGATCACAAGGATATGAATATATACAGTACATATGATCAGCGCCCATGCTAGGACCATTGAGGGCCAGGCAATAACTGCTGAGGACTCAGCAGGTATGCCTATAGCTCCCCCCACACCCCCGTCCCATCTTTAGGTCACAAGGATAGTGAGGTAGCAGACAATACAAGAAACTAGCAACCTCGAGCAGGTCTCAAACTCCCGTCAAACAGAACACGAGACAGTGACGTTTCTAATAGTGTATCATATAACATTGCTTTGAGGCATGTTCTCAAGGTGTAATGGTCATCACATCTGTCTAACACACAAGAGGGTTTTCCAGGTTCGATCCCTGGTGAGCATAATTCGAACGTACTTTCATAGAAAAATCTTTCGTGTGTCAGCTCAGGTAACATTATAAATTTTATATAACCTCATGTGCATAAGCTCACTTATGTGAATATTTCTTCTTCTTCTTCTTCTTCTTCTTCTTCTTCTTCTTCTTCTTCTTATTATTATTATTATTATTATTATTATTATTATTATTATTATTATTATTTCTAGCTAAGCTTTAACCCTAGTTGGAGAAGCAGGATGCTATATGGCCAATGGCTCCAACAGGGAAAAATAGACCTTACATAAAACCAAGATGATTCATTAAAGCTTTATCACATAACAATAATATACAAATGTCTATGTTTAGCATTTTGCTCTTTTAACAAATCTTTTTTTCTTTAGTTTCTGTGAAACTTGAGATTGGTATTTATTTTACGGAAATAATGACTTAAAAATAATATGACGTTAAACCCCTTAAGATATGTAGAAGAATTAAAGGAAAGCTTAAAAGATAAGGTGGTCCAGACAGATCTTTCTCAAGGTAGTGCGAAAAGATTGGCGAAAATGAAGCCAATGTAAACAAAGGAGATTTAACTTTGCATTTAAAGCTCTTCATAAGTTTCCGAGAAGAATACGGAAACGCAAAGAATAAGAGAATGAAAGCGCGGAGAATCAAGGAATCTTCTGGAAACGAAGCACTGAAAGATGAGAGAGAGAGAGAGAGAGAGAGAGAGAGAGAGAGAGAGAGAGAGAGAGAGAGAGAGAGAGAGAGAGAGAGAGAGAGAG
>NC_090754.1:82445534-82523034 GCF_036898095.1 Palaemon carinicauda
ATTTCTCTTATTCGTTTGTTAAAGTTTCTATAGTTTGTTTATGAAAATGTTATTTTAATCTTGATACTGTTCTTAAAATATCTTATTTTTCCTTGTTTCCTTTCCTCACTGGGCTATTTTCCCTTTTGGGAGCCCTTGAGCTTATAGCATCCTGCTTTTCCAACTAGGGTCGTAGCGTAGCTAGTAATAATAATAATGATAAGAATAAAAATAATGATAATAATATTAATAATAATGATAATTATTATTATAATAATAACAATAATAATAATAATAAAACAACAACAACAACAACATTAACAATAATAATAATAATAATAATAATAATAATAATAATAATAATAATAATAATAATAATTGTACTTTAGTCCCGAAGAGCCTTTTGCCTTTGAATGGATATTCTTCTTTGTTAAAAGACTTTCATCTCTCGCGACCATATTCCTTTTCTTGCGTAATGAACGAAGCCCTTAACAAACGTTCCTAAAAAAACGTTTTTAACAAAAGTCCCTAACGAGCGTTCCTAATAAAGGTCCTTAACAAATGTTCCCAACAAACGTCCCTAACAAACCATCCTAACAAACATCCCTAACAAACGTTCACAACAAACGTTCCTAACAATCGTTCCCAATAAACGTTCCTAAGAAACGTCCCTACTAAACGTTCCTAACAATCGTTCCCAACAAACGTTCCTAAGAAACGTCCCTAACAAACGTTCTTAACAAACGTCCCTAACAAACGTTCCTAACAATTGTTCCCAACAAACGTTCCTAAGAAACGCCCCTAACAAACGTTCTTAACAAACGTCCCTACCAAACGTTCCTAACAATCGTTCCCAAAAAAACGTCCCTACCAAACGTTCCTAACAATCGTTCCCAAAAAACGTCCCCAACAAACGATCCTAACAATCGTTCTCAACAAACGTTCCTAAGAAACGTTCCTAACAAATGTTCCTAACAATCGTTCCTAACAAACGTTCCCAACAAACGTTCCTAACAATCGTTCCTAACAAACGTTTCTAACAAACGTTCCTCAACAAACATCCATAACAAACGTTCCTAACAAACGTCCCTAACAAACGTTCCTAACAAACGTCCCTAACAAACGTTCACAACAAACGTTCCTAACAATCGTTCCCAATAAACGTTCCTAAGAAACGTTCTTAAGAAACGTCCCTACTAAACGTTCCTAACAATCGTTCCCAACAAACGTTCCTAAGAAACGTCCCTAACAAACGTTCTTAACAAACGTCCATAACAAACGTTCCTAACAATTGTTCCCTACAAACGTTCCTAAGAAACGCCCCTAACAAACATTCTTAACAAACGTCCCTATCAAACGTTCCTAACAATCGTTCCAAAAAAACGTCCCTAACAAACGATCCTAACAATCATTCCCAACAAACGTTCCTAAGAAACGTCCCTAACAAATGTTCCTAACAATCGTTCCTAACAAACGTTTCTCAACAAACGTCCATAACAAACGTTCCTAACAAATGTCCTCAACAAACGTTCCTAACAAGGCAGCGGTAGGATTTCTTAAATGGGAATCACAATCGGCTTCCATCACAATAAGTCCTCGTCCTCTGTTCGGGAATTCAAATTCAAATCCAAACAATGAATAAAAAGAAAAAAAAAAATGCTGATTTAAATGAACAAGTACAATACTTATTGTAATTCTGGTTATTATTTTCCTACGTGAGTATTAGACGTAAGGAAAAATTCCTCTGAAAAGACGAAGAAGACGACTTAAAGATAACTCTGACAGATACAAAGCTTCAGCAATCGAGCTTTTTTCGGGTAATGGCATAATAAATACGTAATCATTAATATCAATACCTCTTTAAAAAAATTCTTGTAAATGTTTGTCGTCAATTCATCCTTATTCCTATCATATCAATATAACTATTAGGATTTCTTATTTTTCATTTTCTCTGTAAAGATTATAAGTTTCAATAATAATGAAAATAAATAAATACACAATATATATACACACACACACACATATATATATATATATATATATATATATATATATATATATATATATATATATATATATATATATATATATATATATATATATATATACTGTATATATATATACTGTATATATATATATATATATATATATATATATATATATATATATATATATATATATATATATATATATATATATATATATATACTGGACATGTACGCCCTCCTCAAAACAAATAGTTGAAAATGATCAACTTCATAGCATTTCAGAATAAGAGGAAGTAAATGATTAAGATCAAAATTGATAAAACCAAAACAATGGTGAATATAAATAAAAAGGAACTGTAAAACAAACAATATCATTTATTAGTTTCCTTGAGACCCTGATTTGGGCGCAAACCTTTCCCACGAAGAATCCTGATTGGCTGTTGAATCGAGAGAAACATCACCCAATCATTGAGATTTGTAGAATTGATCATATCAAGTAAAGGGTTTTGGTAGCCTATAGGAAACGTTCCTGCCTGGCATTGGGTTGGACGGGAGTTCAAGACCTAATCAAGCTTGATAGTTTCTAGTAGTGACTACAACCTCACCGTTCTTGTGAGTTAGATATGGGGGCAGGATCCCAAATGTCTACCTGCTGAGTCATCAGCAGCCATTGCCTGGTTCTCCCTGGTCCTAGCTTGATGGAGAGGAACTTGGCCGCTGTATACACATGGTCAGTCTCTAGGACATTGTCCTCTCCCTAGAGTCTACCATTCATGAGTAATCTTTAAAGGGAATTTCATTTGTTTTTCAGTTAATGTTGAATAACTTTCTATGAATTCTATTAGAATATCACTTTTGAATAATCATAGATATTTGAATGATGTATGAATTTCTCTGTGACGATTTTGTTGCTGAATGTCCCGTAGATCAGTTTCTCTTGTAACAGGTAATTCCGAATCAATGAGACCACTATGTCAAAGCTCTTTCTATCCATTATGTAATACGGAACGTTACTCTGGTCAGAGTTCTATCTATCTATCTCTTCTATCTACCAATCTATCTATCTATCTATATGTCTGTCTAACTAACTTTATACACATGTACGTGAGTACGTACTTTGTACATACACAAACATACATTTCACATGCATGCTCACAGACACACACACACACACACACACACACACACACATATATATATATATATATATATATATATATATATATATATATATATATATATATATATATATAGATAGATATATATATATATATATATATATAGAGAGAGAGAGAGAGAGAGAGAGAGAGAGAGAGAGAGAGAGAGAGAGAGAGAGAGAGAGAGAGAGAGAGAGAGAGAGAGAGAGAGAGAGAGAGTAACGTTTTCATGAGGTTATCTGTTATCAAAGAACAAATGTATTGGTGAGTTGAATAATAACTGGATATTTTTATCATTATTTAGTTGAACCGATAAAAAGAACAGATAGAAGATGAAGAGAGACGGGTGAAGATATATTTGTGAATAAGACAAGTAGGTTTCGTATGAAGAAAGTATGATCGTAGTATTTTCCAATAAGAAAATTGGCGGTGGTTTAGAACACATATGTGGGAAGAGTATGTGTGGATATTGGAGGTTTTAAAATCCCTGTAACTCTAATAGCATTAGAGTTACCAGAGTTTCCCTGTGGTTATAAGTGTATGAGAGGAAGGAATAAAAAAGTAGAGAGAGAGAGAGAGAGGGAGAGAGAGAGAGAGAGAGAGAGAGAGAGAGAGAGAGAGAGAGAGAGAGAGAGAGAGAGAGAGAGAGAGAGAGAGAGAGTATGGGCGTGTCCTGTATGCGTGTTTGCCTACCGTTTAAATTTAAAATCTTTATTTCCTTTACGTTCACTAAAGAAACTAGCTAAAAACTTTGCTTAAGTCTATTTCATTTGTTAACCGTTCGTAGCAAGTCTTACTTGATTGAACCATTTTATGTTGATTGTATTACTTCTCTTGTAATGTATTCATTTCCTTGTTTCCTCCTCACTGGGGTAATTTTCCCTGATGGAGCCCTTGGGCTTATACCCTCTTGCTTTTCCAACTAGGGTTGTAGCTTAGCTAATAATGATGATAATAATAAGATATCATATTATGCTAAGTAACCACCCTAAAAAATAAGAGCACACATTCCGTCTATTATTTCCTTCAAAATCCAGGGTTTCCGCCTCAGTTATATTTAAGTTTTCAGGAATGACCGCAGGATAGAACCCTTACAAATTATACATGCATCCTTTCCTTATGTATTTTTCATGTGATTATAACCCAAGATATTTTCTTGGGAGAATTATTCATACATAATACTTTTTTATAGATTATAACGAATATAGGTATTTTTCATGTGATTATAAACCAAAGTTATTTTCTTGAGAAAATTACTCATATAGAATACTTGTTTTTAGATTATAACGAGTATAATGGTTGTGGTGGCCTATGTTTTAACGTCCCTGACTGGGGTTCGAGTCCTGCTCAAAATCGTTAGTTTCTTTGGTCGCTGCAACCTCACCATCTTTGTGAGCTAGGGATGGGGGCGTTTGGGGGAGCCTATAGGTCGATCTTTTGAGTTATCAGCAGCCATTGCTTGGCCCTCCTTAGTCCTAGCTTGGGTGAAGAGGGGCCTTGGGCGCTGATCATATGTATATATGGTCAGTCTCAGGTGGCTTATGTCATATGAAAACCACATTTTTCTAGAGTCTATCTCAAGTTGTTTATATCCCAGTTATAACCATTGACAATGACTGAGAGGGATCATCATTATTTATGCACTGCATACGCTAAATATGTTTTTTTTTTCTTTTACTAAAATAATGCAAAATAGATAAAGAATGATATGACCTTGGTAGTAACATCGAATCAAAATAAAAAGAATTTTCGGATTGCAGTTGAAGTAATCTTAGATAAAATGCAATGAAATTCAATCATTAGAAAGGATTTTATGATTTCTTAATAGCTCACAGGCATGGTTTCGGCTAAGAGGCATAGGTTCGAAGCCATAAGAGATTTACAGTGGACATACATTCATAAGGTAGACATCGATATTAAATGCCATAGTGGTTAATATTACATTGATTAAAATCACGAGTGATAGTAATATATATTCAATGTATAATCTATTTGCGTAAACGCCATTCATTTCAATGAAACGCCAAACTCTAAACGCCAAAATAATCTTTTTCTTCAGAGGTTTGTTTTCCTAACCAAATGACTTTCATCTCCGGAGTAAAGAAAAGACTTTTAATGAAAATAAATATTCTTATTTTAGAATATTTTTAATGATCTCACTGTTGTTCCTTCCGGCTAAGAAAGTTATTAATAAAGAAACAGAGACTGAAAGAAATACAGAGTTTTTCTCTGACGAGCCAGTTTCCTTTACTATTATTATTGTTTATAAAATCGAGTCGTTGTATTTATTTATTTATTTATTTATTTGTCTGTGTGTGTGCCTCTGGATAGGAACGCGTCTAAACTACTTGACGGATATTGATGACGTTTTCATCGAAGATAGGCCTTAGGCCTTAGGTCATGAAGAACCACATTACATTTTCGAGATGATCCGTTACCGGATCCGGATTCGAGATCTGGATTTGTATTTTACACAATTTTAAAGATTACGTCAAAAGAAATTGACACTTTGGATTTTCATAAAATTTTTAAAATGAATAGATATTATGCATCGGGGGAAACAATGAAGTTTTGGATGTGATATGGATTAAGATCACGATTCTGGATCAACATCGCACTCTTCACCATCTACTGTACAGTCATCATATGAAAATTGGGAGGTAATGTACGTAGACTTTAGTTAGATGTTAGCAATATTCATTGGCGGAGGTCTGATATCTCTAATTGCTCTCGTTGTTATTATTATTACTAAAGGTATAACTCAATATGGAAAAGCCGAATGCTGTAGGCACAAGGGCTCCATTAGGAATAAAATAGCCTAGTGAGGAAAGGAAATAAGGAAATAAATAAACTATATGAGAAGTAATGAACAATTAAAATAAAATGTTTTGAGAACAGTAACAATATTAAAACAGATTTTTCGTATATAAACTATAAAAAGAAACTCCTGTCAGCCTGTTCAACATAAAAAAAGAATGCTACAAGTTTGAACTTTTGAAGTTCCACCGATTCAACTACCAGATTATGAAGATCATTCCACAACTTGGTCACAGCCGGAATGAAACTTCTAGAATAATGTGTAGTATTGATCCTCGTGATGGAGAAGGCATGACTATTAGAATTAACTAATTGTCTGACTGTTAGTTAATTTTCATAATCGATTAATCTCTCTCTCTCTCTCTCTCTCTCTCTCTCTCTCTCTCTCTCATCCACCTAAGGGAATAGTCTACATGCGTTGTAACAACATTAGCATGCAAATTGTGTTGCAGTTTCCGTTATGATTCCCGCTATTATTATGGTTTGCAAGCAATGCAATGATATTGGTGACGTCTGTTTACGAAGTATATTATTCGCATCAAGTTCATCATCGTTCCGAGAGCACCTTTGTTTATCCTGTTCAGATTAGACCAAGACAGGAGGCGATTGAAATTAAGGTATTTGTGCCAGTGGGTCCTCAGGATTCATACCTCAATGTTTGATAACTTTCGAAAGGAAGAGACACTATTAAACTATAGGTGCACTAAGTAGATCGCATACCTCCGCCACGGTAGCTTATTTCTCAACCTTTTACTCGACCTTGACCTTTAACCTTAACCTGTATTAATTGGCGTGGATTTTCATACGCTCAAAATTGAACCAAGTTTGAAGTCTCGGTGACAATGACGTCCAAACTTATGGCAGATTACGTGAATTTCACATTTTGCTTGACCGTGACTTTTGACCTTGACCTTCCAAAATTTACGTATTCCCAACTTTTTACATAGTTAATCACTGCAAGTTTCATTACTCTACGATTAAAATTGTGGCAGGAAAGATGTTCACAAACAGGCACACAATCGCAAACAAACACACAAACAGTTGCGAAAACATAACCTCCTTTCAACTTTGTTGGCGGAAATCATTATAATTGAGCAAGATTATAAGAAATCAGGATGCGATCGGAGCTATAATTACCACATAAAAGAATTGAGAACCAAACTGTAACTTTATATCTCTTTATATATCTTTATATTTCTTGTTCTCCTTCTATTCTAAACCCAATTGCTTCGAAAGGCCATTGGAAGTCAGCTTTTGTCTCTGACACTCTAACAACACTTAGGGTTTTTCGAACCCTCGAGGGGACGTCGGGTCCCTGGACTCGATTTCAAACTTGAATCAAAGGTAGAAGTTTAAAGTATTCACAGATATCCAGAATTAGGTTATAGGGCTTTATACTGAAGAGGATAACGTTGCATTTACAAATCACTGTTTTATTGTCTTTGTAGTTTCAATTTATTTGCGTTTATTATGTTTTAATGCTCTCTATCAAACCAACTCTTAATAAAAATAAAGTATTCTAAAGTTTTAGTAAGGATTTGATTCCAATCTCTCTCTCTCTCTCTCTCTCTCTCTCTCTCTCTCTCTCTCTCTCTCTCTCTCTCTCTCTCTCTCTCTCATATAAAAATCTAAGTTGATATTTGCGTGTTTTGCTCAAAATAAAATTTATATACAAAACCATTCCAGAAACGTCTTTGCATTTCAAATGAGAGAGTAGTCTTATCAACCCTTCCTACCAATCTAAGATTTGGCCCATATCCACACTACGAAATATAGAGAAATTCTTTAACCGTTTTAACTGGATTCAAAAGGTGACGATGCTTTCTTATCCATTTCCTTTTATTGGCCGATGGGGTAACGTCCTTGACTGGTGAAAGCAAGACTGGGGTTCGAGTCCCGCTCAGACTCGTTAGTTTCTTTGGTCGCTACAACCTCACCATCCTTGTGAGCTTAGGGGAGCTTATAGGTCTATCTGCTGAGTCATCAGCAGCCATTGCCTGGCCCTCCTTAGTCCTAGCTTGGATGGAGAGGGGGCTTTGGGCGCTGATCATATGTCTATACAGTGAACCCTCGTTTATCGCGGTAGATAGGTTCCAGACGTGGGTGCGATAGGTGAAAATCCGCGAAGTAGTGACAGCATATTTACCTATTTATTTAACATGTATATTCGGACTTTTAAAACCTTCCCTTATACGTAGTACTGTTAACAAACCACCCTTTAATGTACAGAACACTTAATGCATGTACTACAGCACCCTAAACTAAAACAGGCACAAATATTAAAGGCGATTTTATATCATGTGTTTCCTAAACACCTAAAAAGCACGATAAAAAATGGCAACCAATGTTTTGTTTACGTTCATCTCTGATCATAATGAAGAAACAAACTCATTTAGTGTACAGTACACATATATAGGTTAGTTTTTGCATCGATTATATTGATTATACAGTACTGTATGTTGATTTTTTTATTACCAATGTTTTAGTTTACGTATTTTTCTTAGGACTTCCAAATGAAATCTTTTTCTTTATGACGCCGCCTGAAACGACGGCGTGTACGCTCAGTAAACAACCACGCTCAGAACAAACAAGGCATTTAACGCGCATGATGATAGTGATAAATAATGATACAGTACATACAGTATTTACAGTAAAAGCATTTACAAAATATGTTACCTTACAAATATAAATTATACAGTACTTGTACGTAGCAAAGCAGGAAAACAATTTGAGAGAGAGAGAGAGAGAGAGAGAGAGAGAGAGAGAGAGAGAGAGAGAGAGAGAGAGAGAGAGAGAGATTGTTTTACGTACGAATGTAAATTTTAAACAAAAAAAATATGATAGGTTACAACATGTAGACTTTTAAAACCTTCCCTTTAACTTAATGCATACAGTACGTACATTACTAAACTATAAAACAGGTTAAAGTAAAAAATAAAGATTGTTACTGTACTCACCACGAAAGAAGTTCAAGAAAAACTTGAATGACGATGGCGATGAATTTGCTGCACAGTAGAAATGATGATGATGAAGCTGATGATGTGTTCTACTGTGCAGTCAATGATAGTATTTTACGTCTCTTCAGACGGAGGTGCCTTTTCCTGGGACACCTCTTCAACTTCTTCAATTTCTTCCGAAGGCGTACTAGCAGGAGGAACTGGCTCTTTTTTGCGAGGCTGGAAGAACATTGTGATCGGAAGTTGTTGCCGCTGCTTCTTTTTTCGATCCAAGAGCATCCTGTAGGGAGTCATGATGTCATCGACCTTATTTGAGAATTGCATCGAGCGAACCATATCCTCGTCCCACTCTTGTAACATTTCTTTCGCCTCCTTCATATGGTTGCAGAACTTGGCAAGCCGTTCTAATGTTAAGCCCGTTTCTTCGACATTTTCTTGGGTCTCTTCCTGGGCACCCTCACTCTCTTCCTCACTTGCCGATTTCGTCAGGTCTTCGAGGTCTGCGTCAGTTAGGGGCTGGGAATGGCAGTCCAACAACTCGTCGACGTCTTCAGTCGTCATGTCGCCAAACCCGTCACCCCCAATTATGGCAGCCAACTGCACAGATTTGCGTATTGCAGAGTGTTGGATTTCCGACGGAGTAAATCCCTTGTCGTCGTAAACAATCTCGGGCCACAACTTCTTCCAGCTCGCATTCACGGTTGCAGGTTTCATCTCTTGAAGTGCCTTTTGAATATTCTGCAGGCACGTGGCTATGGTGTACTGCCGCCAGTACGCCTTCAAGTTGAAATCTTCATCCTCGTCATCTTGGGCAGCATCCACACACGCAACGAGGTCCGCCAAGGTATTCTTCGTGTAGAGGGCCTTGAACGCCCTGATAACCCCCTGGTCCATCGGTTGAATTAATGACGTGGTGTTGGGTGGCAGGAACTCAACCTGAACGCCCTCACGCGACAGGTCAGTTGCGTGTCCACCAGCGTTATCCATAAGGAGAAGGATCTTGAATGGCAAGCCCTTCTCTAAGAGATATTCATGGACTTGCGGGATGAAACACTGGTGGAACCAGTTGGAGGTCAGCATCTTCGTAATCCATGCTTTTTGATTATGCATCCAGTACACGGGAAGGAGATTCTTATTTTTATTTTTCAAAGCGCGAGGATTTTTCGACTTATAAATAAGCCCCGGCTTTAACAAAAATCCAGCAGCATTGCCACACATCACGAGGGTAACGCGATCCTTGAATGCCTTAAAGCCAGAGGCTTTGGCTTCCTCTTTGAACAGGAAAGTTTGCGACGGCATTCTCTTCCAAAACAAGCCGGTTTCATCCATATTAAACACTTGTTCCGGCTTGTATCCACCTTCAGCGATAATGTTCTTGAAAGTCTGGTTCACGTAAGTTTCAGCAGCGGCAGTGTCAGCGGAAGCAGACTCCCCATGCAGGGAAACGCTTTTCAGGGCGAAGCGTTTCTGAAACTTCGCGAACCATCCTTTGCTGGCGGAAAAACGTTGTTTCTGACGCTGGGAATCAGTGGAGGTCCCTGGTTGAGGATCATCTACATCATCATCTTCTTCAGCATGGTCGCCATCGTCGTCATGAGGTTCCTTTGCCGCAAAATTCTCATACAAGCTCAAAGCCTTTGTTCGGATGGTGTTCGTATCCAACGCTATGTTCTTCTTCCGACAGTCGGCAATCCACACAGCTAAAGCACCTTCCATGCGTACGATCGTTTTATTACGCGTTGTAACGACTCGCTTCGCTGATCTGCTAAAGGTGATTGCAGCAGTCTTTCTAATGTTCGCCTCGTCCTTCTTGATGTAGCGAACGGTGGATTCGTTGATGCCAAAATGGCGGCCGGCGGCCGCGTAACTTCTACCATCTTTTAACATGTCGAGAAGCGTAACCTTCTCAGCTATCGTCATCATCCTTCGGTGGCGTTTAGGCTCACTACCAGCCTTACTAGAAGCAGAACGCTTGGGAGGCATTGTAACAGAAAGTTCAACAAAAAGTTCAACTTAAAACAGTCGCACACAGCACAGATTAAACTTCACAAACTTAAGAACGTCTACTCAGCAATACGCGGAAAGAGAAAGTGAACGATGCAGCCCCGCGAGAACTTTGATGCTGCGGGTAGAAGATGCGGGCAAAACACCAATCACAGGCTAGATAACAAAACTTGAGTTTTGATTCGTCATCTATCAGCGCTTGAACCAATCACAACCCGTCTTATACAGTACTATGGTGCGTTGGTTACTCATAGAAGATGTCCCGCGCACACTGAACGTACGTAGATTAAGTACAATACCGTAATAATAATAAATAATGATAATAATACTGTACAGTAATAATAATAATAATAATAATGATTAATAATAATAACAATAATAATTTTATTAACAACAACAACAATAATAATAATAATAACAATAATAATAAAAATTTACGTACGCTATTTTACGCCTCTCTCTCTCTCTCTCTCTCTCTCTCTCTCTCTCTCTCTCTCTCTCTCTCTCTCTCTCTCGTACGCTTACAGTATTCGAATTGTGATTTTTGCAACAAAGAATATTATTGGATGCAGTACTGTACTACGTACGTATACATACAAAAGATTCATGGAAAAGAAGCACATCCATTACAGTACACACCATTCTAATATGGTATGACTGCATCTGATTTGCGTTTCATGTTCGATTTAATTTTACTACGTACTGAATTATCGTATGATCACATTCTCTTTTCGTGTTTTATTTCTTTCTGTGCTGAATTATATATCATATGTAATGCAATGAACAATCAGTAAGAGCAGATATTACTAATTTAATGGAATTACAGGTAACAAAATATCGTATTTGGTTGTCTTCAGATTTCGCGGTATTTTCGAATTTTCCGGAAAATCCGCGATATGTATATATATATGGGTTATGGGAAAACCCCGCGAAGTGGTGAATCCGCGATGGTCGAACCGCGAAGTAGCGAGGGTTCACTTGGTCAGTCTCTAGGGCATTGCCCTGCTTGATAGGGTAATGTCACTGTCCCCTGCCTCTGCCATTCATGTGTGGCCTTTAAACCTTTAAATCTGTCAGATGTATGCCATCAGAGACTTCCTTTTCAAACACAGTGGAAAATTTGCATTAAAAACAATGAAAATCCCGGAATACAAGTTACCAGGTATTTACCGTTTTAAAAACGGATATATTGACGTTAAGGAGTGATATTACGGTCATCAACCCGTAAATGATATTAACAAAGTAGGGTAAAATATCGGTCGCTTGTATTTTACTGAAATGCCGCTGAAAAGAGTATATTTTTATGGAGACTTTCCGATTGAAATTGCGGTTTTTTCAACAGTGAAGATCCGTAACTAATCGAAATATGACCAAGTAAAAACTGGCAATGACCTTCCTTGCCTACAAAGTTTTATTCTGAACGGTATATTTTAGTTATTACCTATATTCATGAACTTCATATATTTCTGAAATTTAGGCCTACCCGTGTTTTAAACCTTCTTTACTTTCATTCTTATATAAAAATGCTATACAAATAATTGTAAAGTATGTGTTTAATTGTGTAGATGTTTTTATGTAATATTCTTATAAATTTCTTGAGTCAAAACTATCTAAAAAGTGCCTCTCTCTCTCTCTCTCTCCTCTACTATACATTGCACTTTTTCGATTCTTATTAATTCATGTAGTCAAAATATCCCAGCAGATTCTTATTATTCCCTTATTAAATGCTCTTTGTTTTACATTTCATATGAGAGTTGTAGCTTAGCTAGTAATGATAATAGTATATAGGGATACTTCAATCTCAACTTTCTTTATAAAACGCCTAACAAAATGTTCCTCATTTTCCTGAGTTATCTTAGAAAATAGAATATTCCGACGCAATGTTCACGAATAGATTTATTGAATCATTAATAATTATATTTTTTTTTCTTCATGAATAAAATATGAAAATAATTTGACAAGATGTATATATACTTGGTGGCTGATTGTTTAAAAAGATATACTCGTACAGTATATTTGCTTGTTGACAGGTTCAGGAGATATACAGTATAATTGCTGACTGATTGGTTTCTATTCTTCAGATATGCCTTATTAGAATTCTTGCCATTGGAAAGGACACTTTTGAGATTAGGGAACCAAAGTAATAGAAGCAACATCGGGAATTGACATAGATTCCAAAAGGTATGTTTCTTTTCTTAAACGATCGTTATTTTTATTCCACGTAATTCAGCGTATAGGTTTTGACACTGTATTTATTATAATATTGTTGATACTATTTCTTAAAAGAAAAAAAAAAAGATATCTGCAATTATATAATTGCATCATACTCATAAGGAGTTGAGAACTTTAAGAAAACTTAAAAATTTGCCGTGGAAAAAAAAAATGTTGCCAGGCATTTATCGTTTTAAAAACAGATATAGTGACGTAAAGGAGTGAAATTACGGTCACCAACCCGTAATAGATAGTAACAAAGTATGGTTAAATTACGGTCACCGGTATTTTACTGAAATTAGGCTGAGAACAGTATACTTTTACGGGGAATTTCCGATTAAAATTACGGTTTTTTGTTAACAGTGAAGCTGTGCCATTTTTTTTTATAATATTTGGAATTAGTTTGATATATATATATATATATATATATATATATATATATATATATATATATATATATGTATATATATATATATATATATATATATATATATATATATATATATATATAAATATATGTATGTATATATGTATGTATATATATATATATATATATATATATATATATATATATATATATATATTTATATATATGTATATATGTATATATATATATATATATATATATATATATGTGTGTGTGTGTGTGTGTGTGTGTGTGTGTGTGTGTGTGTGTGTGTGTGTGTGTCTGTGTGTAACTAGAGAGAAGGACCCAATGTAGTACTGTCTGGTCAGTCAAAAGACACCATAACTCTCTAGTGGTAGATATTTCAAAATTACGTTTAAGATGATAAAATCATTTAGTGTAATCGGTAGAACTTCAAAAGTTCAAACTTACAGCAAATGTTTTCATGTTGAACAGGCGGACATAAGTCTTTTTATAGTTTATATATGAAATATCTATTTTGATGTTGTTACTATTTCTAATATATTTCATTTTAATTGTTCATTATTTCTCATATCGTTTATTTATTTTCTTATTTCCTTTCCTCACTGGTCTTTTTTTTCTGTTGGAGCCCATGGGGTTATCCTTTAGAAATATTGGAGACTTGATAAAATTCTTTCAGGATATTGATTTTGAGTTCTTGATAAGACATCTTTATAAGTGTATATTATTTCAAGAACATTGCTACGTTCAAAGTAGCCCCAATGGGCTACCTGCCTGGGCAGCCATGTAACACGCCATGCCAATTAGCAGTATAATAATTTCTAACAAAATTTACTTCTATTACAAGTACTGAAAACTCTTATGACAGTCACTTACCACTTTTTTTTTTTGCTTACATCTTCTTTTAAAATCATATTTGAGTTAATTTTTCTTTCATTAAATTATTTTTTATATTATATATTATTGCTATAATATATGGAAAAGGATATAAAAATGACTAATTTTTATTTACCAGCTTAATGAAGTACCACAATCCCAGAAAAGGCATAATATTGACAAGTTATGAGTTACTAGCTTACTAAAGTACCTTACATGTACAAAAGCACATACATAAACAGGACAGGGAAATGACAAGTTATTAGTTACTAACTTACTAAAGTACCTCTTAAGTGAAAGTCACGTTTAATAAACACATAAACAGCACACTGAAATAACAAGTTATCAGTTAATAACTTGCTAAGGCACCACAATCGCAAATGGGACATGACAATGACCAGTTATTAGCTACTAACTTACTAAATAACCTTTTACGTACAAGCCATATGTGACAAACTCATAAACAAGACATGAAAATGACTGATTGTTAGCCACTAACTAACTAACTAAAGCACCACAAACACAAACACGATATGAAAGTATATAAGTAGAGAGTGAGACAACGAATGGCGTAAGAGATACAAATAGGAAAAAAGACCCTAAGAGTTACAGGGAAGTAATGTTAGATCAGGTACTCGGGAATACTGCTCCACTGGCCTTAGGATGGTGAGGCAACCAGTGAAATAACTGTCCTGAGTTTCTGCAAGGGAATGAAGGACAACTTGGCACACGGTGCACACCCATCACTTTTAAGGTTTAAAGGCCGCTCATGAATGGCAGAGGCAAGGGGCAGTGACATTGCCCTATCAAGCAGGACACTACAATAGAGACTGACCATATATAGGTATGATCAGCGCTCAATCACCCTCTCCACCCAAGCTAAGACCAAGGAGGCCCAGACTATGGCTGCTGATGACTCAGCAGATAGATTTATAGGCTCCCTCAAACATCCCATCCTTAGTTCACAAGGATGGTTAGGTTGCAGCGACTAAAGAAACTAACGAGTTTGAGCGAGACTCAAAACCCATAATGGTGATTACCAGGCAAGGACGTTACCAACAGGCCATCATAATCCTTGGTTATTATCCTTCTTGAAACAGAGTTTGCAAGTCCGCCAGTTGGAGGCAAAAATTAGCATATGCCATTGCTTGTTATTGACATATGGCATGTTGGCTTTTTGTTCACTTTTGGGCATAGGTGCGGGCTCCTTCTGTAAAGAGTGATGCATCAATAATCCCATTGTCCTGTGACATCTTGCTACTCATGAGATGATCTTCCTTCAGAGCCACAGGTTTCTCCTTCAAGGACTGGCACTCTCTCTTGTACAACCACCAGGTATTATAAATGCATAGGTGCAGAATATGCTGAGATACCTCTGATGCAACCGCCAGACTAGGAAAATCACACCACAATCGGGTGACTGTTAGACTAAAACTTCTATAATACAGTGTACTATTATTATTATTATTATTATTATTATTATTATTACTTGCCAAGCTACAACCCTAGTTGGAAAAGCAGGATGCTATAAGCCCAGGAGTTCCAACAGGGAAAATGGCCCAGTGAGGAAAAGAAACATTGAAATAAGAGCGTAATTATCAATTAAAATTATACATTTTAAGAACAGTAACAACACTAAAATAGATATTTCCTATATAAAATACAAAAACTTTAACAAAGTAAGAGGAAGAGACAGTAAGATAGAATAGTGTGCTCGAGTGTACCCTCAAGCAAGAGAAGGCAAGACTTGGTATTAATTGCATTGAAGAGTTGACGACGGTGTCAGAGATTGATATCCAGATCAGGAATAATTGATCTAATAGACTGAAAGTTTTTGTCTGTAAAAGCATATTCGTTATATCTGGCAAATGTACAGAAAATTATATATATCAACAATCAATTATTGAATTCAATGCCAACCCCACCTGACCATGAAAATTTTAAGTTCTCAATGTGTACAGAGAGTATTAATCTTGTAATTATGCATCAAGTTAGTTTATATATCTAGAAAATATGTCCATTTACAAAATTTTGTCTATTATAGGACAAGGGCACTCCAAAATCAAACTATGGTTCTCTAGTCTTAGGTAGTACCTCTGTACCATTGTCTTCCACTGTCTTGGGGTAGAGTTCTCTCGATTGAGGGTACACTCGGGCACACTATTCTATCTTTTTTCTCTTCCTCTTGAATTTTTAGTTTTTATGGTTTGTATATATGAAACATTCATAACTTCTCATGAAGTTTATTTGTTTCCTTATTTCCTTTTCTCACCGGGCTATTTTTCCCTGTTGGAGCCCTTGGACTTATAGCACCCTGCTATTTCAACTAGGGATATAGCCTAGCTAATAATAATAATATTATGTTAGGCTATTTCAATTTCAAAGTTCTCTCTAAAACACTTAACAAAACAATCCTCATATTCCCGAATTTCCATATTTCCAGATACCCGAGTTATTTTACATAATAGAATATACCGAAGCAATGTTCACGAATAGATTTATTGAATCATTATTCAACATCACGTCAGTTGGAAACGCTTGATCTCGGATAAATATATTAATTTTCTCCTGGAATGTATGACTCCCGAATTCTCGATAAATGTTGCTTTCATAAATTTCTTCAACGTAAATGACCCTTTTTTTTTTTTTTCTTCACTTGGAACGATCATATTTTCCGTTTGTGAAAAGGTTGGGTGATACATTGCGGGATTTAGACGTAAACGAACTTTGAATGCAACGATGTATGGTCTTGGATATTTGATTTTATTGTATCGGTAAATCCACTGAAGATATGGGTGAAATATCAGACTCTGTTCCGAGGTGTATTAGGTTACGCTGTTGTTGTTGTTGTTATTGTTGTTGTTGTTGTTACTATTATTATTATTATTATTATTATTATTATTATCTTATACACACACACACACACACACACACACACACACACACACATATATATATATATATATATATATATATATATATATATATATATATATATATATATATATATATATATATATATACATATATGTATATATATGTGTATGTATGTGCACATATATACACACGTTTTTATTAACATATATATGTGTCTACACACACACACACATATATATATATATATATATATATATATATATATATATATATATATATATATATATATATATATATATATATATATATATATATATATCGTTTATGCGTATATTTGTATATGTATCTATCAATCTGATGAGTATGATGTAACGATTTTCCAACGATCAACGTAAAATAGACAGAAATATATGGGAGGATACATGCTAAGCTGAGTTTGCTTCTATCTGTCAGATTCCCTGACAGTTTGTTAGTTGACAGACTTGAAAACAGCAAAGACTGCGGAGACATTCAAGTTAATAAGCTTTGTAGTAATAATAAAAGTTTACTGTAATAAACACTCAAAATTAATTGTAAATATTCATCAGATATTTATCGTCTGATGAATGTTACGTAAATAATATTCCTACCAATTATGATGAAAATTAGGTTATATATTCTCAAGATATTTTATTAAATTAATCTGTACTTAAACATACAGATATGTATCTCGTGTGGCAATAGAGTGATGACGTGATCATTATAAGTGAACAGAACAGTTTCCATCTTTTCGTAAATATAATCACCTAATGTCAGTTATGTAGCCAGATCTAGTGATATCTTTATAAAACTCCACGGCTAACAATTTACGTAACCTTGTTATAAACCACATAGGAGAAATGGTATTGGTATAATAATAGTAAAGGAATATATTATTTAATTAATTTTCTTCAGAAAGTTGCATACACATTCTCTCTCTCTCTCTCTCTCTCTCTCTCTCTCTCTCTCTCTCTCTCTCTCTCTCTCTCTCTCTCTCTCTCTCTCTCTCTCTCTGTATGTATATATATGTATATATATATATATATATATATATATATATATATATATATATATATATATATATATATATATATATTTATATTTATATATATATATATATATATATATATATATATATATATATATATATATATATATATATATATATATATATCATCATCATCATCATCATCATCATCATCATCATCATCATCCTCCTCCTCCTCCTCCTCCTCCTCCTCCTCCTCCTCCTCCTCCTCCTCCTCCTCCTCTTACGCCTATTAACGCAAAGGGCCTCGGTTAGATTTCGCCAGTCTCTCTATCCTGAGCTTTCAATTCAATACTTCTCCATTCATCATCTCCTAATTCACGCTTCATAGTCCTCAGCCATGTAGGTTTTGGTCTTCCAACTCTGTTAGTGCCTTGCGGAGCCCATCTGAACTTTTGGTGATCTAAACTCTCTTGGGGAATGCGAAGAGCATGCCTAAACCATCTCCATCTACCCCTAATCATGATCCCGTCCAGATATAGCACACGAGTACTCTCCCTTACAGTTTCATATCTAATCCTGCCTGGCCATTTAACTAACTCCCAATATCCTTCTGATGGGTTAGTTTTCAAATCTACTAAATTATTATTATTACTATTATCAAATGCTAAGCTACAACCCTAGTTGAAAAAACAGGATGCTATAAGCCCAGGGGCTCTAACAGGGAAAATAGCCCAGTGAGGAAAGGAAATAAGGAAAAATTAAATATTTTAAGAATAGTAACAACATTAAAATGAATATTTCCTATATAAACTTTAAAAACTATAACAAAAGAAGAGGAAGAGAAACTTTTGGAGATTGTTTCATTGTTATACCATGACTCATCTCCATAGAGTAACACCAATCTCATTAAACTGATATATAGTCTGGTTTTTAGAAGTAATTTCAGGTGATTTGATTTTACAATTTTACTTAACTCGCCATTGTCTAATTTGCTTTATTCAATCTTTCATTAAATACTAATTTTAAATACCCTGTATTGGAGATCATAGTTCCTAAATACGTGCATATATATATATATATATATATATATATATATATATATATATATATATATATATATATATATATATATATGTATATATTTATTTATTTATATCGATATATATACACATATATATATATATATATATATATATATATATATATATATATATATATATAAATATATATATATATATATATATATATATATATATATATATATATATATATATATATATATATATATATATATGCGTAAAAATCACAAGGAAACGTGATGCTCATATGCAAAATAACCACAAGTAAAGGAAACTGAATGCATAAAATTAAATTCTGACTAGTTTCGTGATACTTCTTCAGTTCTTTGAAAAAGTATCACGAAACTAGCCAAACTGAGGTTCGAGTCCCCCTCAAACTTGTTATTCTTTTGGTCGCTATAACCTCACTATCCTTAAGGGCCAAGGATCGGGAGCTCTGGGGAAGCATATAGGTCTTCCTGCTGAGTCACCAGCAGCCATTGCCTGCCCTCCCTGGTCCTATCTTGGGTGGATATGGGGATTGGTTGCTGATCATATGTAAATATATCATTATACCTTGACTCTGTCACTCATATGTGGTTTCTAAACCTTTAAACCAACCGTTACTTTACAACCAAACAAGCTGAAAACTATGATAGTGGGAAAAGTAACTAACGTTTCCAAAGTGAAACTATTTACGTATGCACAGGATCGATGGTTTATGTTAGGTCTGTTATAGTGACACTTATCAATATTCTGTTAAATACTCGCAAGGTATTTCGTATGCATTCGACATGTTCCACTTCAGCCATGCATGGATAGCTCTCTTATGGTCTATATTTTTGCGGTTAGATTCTCATCTGCCTCTGTGTTTTATATATATATATATATATATATATATATATATATATATATATATATATATATATATATATATATATATATATATGTATGTATGTATATATGTGTACATACATACATATACCAAGGCACTTCCCCCAATTTTGGGGGGTAGCCGACATCAACAATGAAACAAAACAAAAAAGGGGACCTCTACTCTCTACGTTCCTCCAGCCTAACAAGGGACTCAACCGAGTTCAGCTGGTACTGCTAGGGTGGCACAGCCCACCCTCCCACATTATCCACCACAGATGAAGCTTCATAATGCTGAATCCCCTACTGCTGCTACCTCCGCGGTCATCTAAGGCATCGGAGGCAGCAGCAGGGCCTACCGGAACTGCGTCACAATCGCTCGCCATTCATTCCTATTTCTAGCACGCTCTCTTGCCTCTCTCACATCTATCCTCCTATCACCCAGAGCTTTCCTCACTCCATCCATCCACCCAAACCTTGGCCTTCCTCTTATACTTCTCCCATCAACTCTTGCATTCATCACCTTCTTTAGCAGACAGCCATTTTCCATTCTCTCAACATGGCCAAACCATCTCAACACATTCATATCCACTCTAGCTGCTAACTCATTTCTTACACCCGTTCTCACTCTCACCACTTCGTTCCTAACCCTATCTACTCGAGATACACCCGCCATACTCCTTAGACACTTCATCTCAAACACATTCAATTTCTGTCTCTCCGTCACTTTCATTCCCCACAACTCCGATCCATACATCACAGTTGGTACAATCACTTTCTCATATAGAACTCTTTACATTCATGCCCAACCCTCTATTTTTTACTACTCCCTTAACTGCCCCCAACACTTTGCAACCTTCATTCACTTTCTGACGTACATCTGCTTCCACTCCACCATTTGCTGTAACAACAGACCCCAAGTACTTAAACTGATTCACTTCCTCAAGTAACTCTCCATTCAACATGACATTCAACCTTGCACCACCTTCCCTTCTCGTACATCTCATAACCTTACTTTTACCCACATTAACTCTCAACTTCCTTCTCTCACACATTCTTCCAAATTTTGTCACTAATCGGCCAAGCTTCTCTTCTGTGTCTGCAACCAGTACAGTATCATCCGCAAACAACAACTGATTTACCTCCCATTCATGGTCATTCTCGTCTACCAGTTTTAATCCTCGTCCAAGCACTCGAGCATTCACCTCTCTCACCACTCCATCAACATACAAGTTAAACAACCAGAGTGACATCACACATCCCTGTCTCAGCCCCACTCTCACCGGAAACTAATCACTCACTTCATTTCCTATCCTAACACATGCTTTACTACCTTTGTAGAAACTTTTCACTGCTTGCAACAACTTTCCACCAACTCCATATAACCTCATCACATTCCACATTGCTTCCCTATCAACTCTATCATATGCTTTCTCCAGATCCATAAACGCAACATACACCTCCTTACCTTTTGCTAAATATTTCTCGCATATCTGCCTAACTGTAAAAATCTGATTCATACAACCCCTACCTCTTCTAAAACCACCCTGTATTTCTAAGATTGCATTCTCTGTTTTATCCTTGATCCTATTAATCATTACTCTACCATACACTTTTCCAACTACACTTAACAAACTAATACCTCTTGAATTACAACATTCATGCACATCTCCATTACCCTTATATAGTGGCACAATACATGCACAAACCCAATCTACTGGTACCATTGACAACACAAAACACATATTAAACAATCTCACCAACCATTCAAGTACAGTCACACCCCCTTCCTTCAACATCTCAGCTCTCACACCATCCATACCAGACGCTTTTCCTACTCTCGTTTCATCTAGTGCTCTCCTCACTTCATCTATTGTAATCTCTCTCTCCTTCTCATCTCCCATCACTGGCACCTCAACACCTGCAACAGCAATTATATCTGCCTCCCTATTATCCTCAACATTCAGTAAACTTTCAAAATATTCCGCCCATCTTTTCCTTGCCTCCTCTCCTTTTAACAACCTTCCCATTTCCATCTTTCACTGTCTCTTCAATTCTTGAGCCAGCCTTCCTTACTCTCTTCACTTCTTTCCAAAACTTCTTCTTATTCTCTTCATATGAATGCCCCAATCCCTGACCCCACCTCAGGTCAGCTGCCCTCTTTGCCTCACGTACCTTGCGCTTTACTTCCACACTTCTCTACACTATTACTCTGCAGCCATTCTTCAAAAGCCCTATTTTTCTCTTCCACTTTTACCTTCACTCCTTCATTCCACCAATCACTGCCCTTCCTCATGCTGCCTCCAACAACCTTCTTGCCACACACAGCACTTGCAATCCCAACAAAATTTTCTTTTACTAACTTCCACTCCTCCTCTAAATTGCCAGTTTCTCTTACTTTCACTTCGTCATATGTCATTTTCAACCTTTCCTGATATTTACTTATTACCCCCGGTTTTATTAGCTCTTCAACCCTCACTAGCTCCCTTTTACATTCACCTACTCTATTCCCCCACTCTTTTGCTACAACTAATTTTCCTTCCACCAAGAAATGATCAGACATACCGTTAGCCATACCCCTAAACACGTGCACGTCTTTCAATCTTCCAAACATTCTTTTAGTTATAAACACCTAATCCATTAATGCCCTTTCTACTATTCTTCCATTTGCCACTCTTACCCATGTGTACTTATTTTTATCTTTCTATTTGAAAAAACTATTACTTATCACCATCTCTTGCTCAACACACATATCCACCAGGCTCTCACCACTCTCATTTTCACCTGGTACGCCATACTTCCCAATGACACCTTCTACCTCTCCAGCGCCCACTCTAGCATTTAAATCACACATGACAACTACATAATTCCTTCTACCCAGTCGTTCTACACACCTAGTTAATTCATTCCAGAACTCATTCCGCTCTTCTTCACTTTTCTCACTACCTGGCCCATACGCACTAACAATCGCCCAACATTCCCTTGCCAACCCAACCCCTTACCCACATTAACCTAGATGATATCTCCTTCCATTCCACTACTTTACCTGTCATCCATTTACTCAGCAATAAAGCCACAGCCTTTCTCGCTCTTCCCCTTTCAATCCCAGACACTCTACCAGACATTTCACCAAACATCACTTCACCCTTTCCTTTTATCTTCGTCTCACACAAGGCCAATACATCCATCCTTCTATTCCTATACATATATATGTATATATGTATATATACCTATACATATACCTATATATATATATATATATATATATATATATATATATATATATATATATGCATACATATGTATAAAAACACACACACTCATACATAGCATAGCGAATTTGATATTAAATGTTTTTGTAGCTTTGTAAATAATTCTAAATATATATATATATATATATATATATATATATATATATATATATATATATATATATATATATTATATATATATATATATATATATGTGTGTGTGTGTGCATGTATATATATATATATATATATATATATATATATATATATATATATATATATATATATATATATATATATATATATATATACATGTATAAGTGTGTGTGTGTGTTTGTGTGTTTGTGTGTGCGCGCCTGTGATTATATGTTTGTGTACGCATGTATTCATTGTCAGTGTTTTTATGTATTTATCTTTGCGAGACCACTACCACCTGAGGGTCTATCAAGGGATGCCGGTAAGCCCTGTCAATGGATGAGGGTTAAGCCCCACCTTTTGAGAATGTGATTAATTTAATGGAGAGTCTAGGACAGCGAAGTTATCCTAACTGCCTTTATAATGGTAGGATGTAAAAAGGACTAAGCCGCTAGATTCAGGATTTAATTTCCTTTTTATCTAGATATATGTTGCTTGTTTGATTGATGAAAGTATATTCTATCTACGACTCTTTCTTTGGGGGAAATAGTTTGAAGACTTGACAGTTTATTAAACGACCTTGATGATTTTTTTTTTCGGGAATTTTGAGACTTTCCATTTTGCTTAAATGTCTAAGTCGTGAATTATGATCGGGGCAGTCTTGCCTTTATATATATATATATATATATATATATATATATATATATATATATATATATATATATATATATATATATATATATATATATGAGTATGCGTGTCAAAAATGGTCAAATAGTGACATCTGGCATCTATTTATAGTCACGCCCACTACAACTACATTTTGTAAAAAAAAAAATGTAACATTACTTTAAAATTTGGAACCAAGATTACTATAAATAAGATAAATATATTTTATGTTTTCTCGATTTAATACTTGTATAATATGACCTTAACTATGCCTGAGGATACATTCGGGCACACTATTCTATCTTGTTTCTTGTTTTGTTAGTTTTTTCTAGTTTTCATATGTAATATTTATTTTAATGTTACTCTTCTCAAAATATTCCATTTTAATTATTATTATTATAATTATTTTTATTATTACTACTTGCTATTCTACAACCCTAGTTGGAAAAGCAAGATGCTATAAGCTCAAGGGCTCCAACAAGGAAAATAGCCCAGTGAGGAAAGGAAGTAAGGAAATATACTACAAGAGAAGTTTAAGAATGATAACAACATTGAAGTAAAAATATTATTTTTAAACTATGAAAACTTCAAAATAACAAGAGGAAGAGAAATAACATGGAAATGTGTGGCCAAGTGTAGCCTCAAGCAAGAGAACTCTACCCCAAGACAGTGGAAGACCATGGTACAGAGGCTATGGCAATATCCAAGATTATGTTTTCTTGATATTTATGCATGTTCATGGCCAAATTCCCCAAGAATGAAATATAGGAATGAATAAAGACCTCTTTTTATGTGAAGATGTTGGTCTTAGAATAACCGCTATTATAATATTAACACATTTTTTCTACGGTATAAGTGTAAAAGTTGTCTGTATTATTCATAAAAATCAAGGTTTGTGTGATTTTAAGTCATATACAGTATATATATATATATATATATATATATATATATATATATATATATATATATATATATATATATATATATACAGTAATATATATATATATATATTACTGTATATATATATATATATATATATATATATATATATATATATATATATATATATATATATATATATATATATATATATATATATATATATATATGGACCTGAAGAGGTATGAAAATACGAAAGCGCTAGTCCAAGAATTTCGTTTTTCTGATCCCCCTCCAGCATAGTGATATATATATATATATATATATATATATATATATATATATATATATATATATATATATATATATATATATATATATATATACAGTATATATGTGATTGTATGTGTGTATATATATATGTATATATATATATATATATATATATATATATATATATATATATATGTATATATATATGTATATATATATATAAATATATATATATATATATATATATATATATATATATATATAAATATATATATATATATATATATATATATATATATATATATATATATATATATATATATATATATGTAATGAACAAATACAACTGTTTCTGGTCCACTGCAGGACAAAGATCTCAAATATGTTAATTAATGTATGGGGTTTGGCGAGATTTGAACGCCACGCTGTCCAGTGCGGAATGGTGATGGTGGGAGATTTTCATCTGGTCGTTCACGGAAAAATAACCTAGTAAGGGTGGCCCTGATTAGAAGTTTTGCTGATCATGGCGGTATGCAAAGCCTTCCACCAATTAGGGCAAACAGATTGTTACAATCAACAAACGTTAAAGTGAATCTTATCCAACCATCTTTATTTCCCCCACCTTGGATTATGTCAAGGACAAGAATCTGTTCTCATCTGTTTTTTTTATCAAAAAAATTCACTTATACTCCGAGTCACCACAAGCCTATTACCTTAGAACATATTCAGAGAAAAGGTCCTCACTATGCAATATATACTGATGGTTCTACATCCCCAATGGGTACTGGATGTGCTGCAGTATCTTTAGATAGAACACAACAATTATCGTTGCCAAAAGAATCATCAGTATTTACGTCAGAGTTATATGCCATTTTAAAAGCAATCAATATGATTAAAACCATTGAAGATAGGAAGTATTTTAAATTTGTCATCTATTCAGATTCTTGAAGTGCCATAGTGGCCCTTAATAACTATACTTATAGGAACCACTTGATCCTAAGAATTAAAGACTTTATAAGTAAATTATCTTCTCAACGTGTAAATGTCGAGTTATGCTGGATACCGGCTCATGTTGGAGTTGTTGGTAATGAAAAGGCGGATGCTGCTGCTAAAGAAGCCATTAAATTACCACAACAAAACATTAACCTCCCAGTTGGAGATTTGATTACATTATTAAGGCATTTCATATTGGAAAAATGGCAGAATATTTGGAATAATGTGCCAGAAAATAATAAATTAAGGCAAATTAAACCGAAGCTTGCTCCTTGGGTTTCCTCGACACAAAAGAACAAAAGAACAGAAGTAATTTTAACCAGATTACGAATTGGTCACACGAGATTGACCCATGAATTTTTAATGAGTACACCTCACGGCACTGTTCCAATGTGCAGTGAGTGTGATACTTTTTTATCTATTAAACATATATTTTCGGTTTGTAAAGTTTTTCAGCGAGAGAGAGAGATATGTTTTGGTCAGAAAACTTTTTCTGACATTTTAACTGAATCAAGTAATTTTCCTGTTTCTAGAATCTTAACCTTTTAAAGGAATTCACGTATTATTGATAGAATCTAAATTTTTACCAAAGATTTTTTACTAATTCATTTTAAATAACATAGATTTAATATATAGTTAATCATTTTTATCACTCAGATTTCATATATATATATATATATATATATATATATATATATATACATATATATATATATATATATATATATATATATATATATATATATATATATATATATATATATATTCATCCATCTATTCACCCATTTTTAGAATATTTAAAGATTATAAGTATATAGTGTATATACATATATATAATTTTTTTTTCATTTATTTATTTTTTTCCCTTATCAATTGAATTTTGATAATCTTATAATTCTTCATATCCCGATTTTTTTTCGGGCCAGCGCTGTGAGAGTCAAGCTTGACTCATTGGGCTGTTAAAACTCCTTCTTTTGATAATAATTAATAACGTTAAGGTATCGCCACTTAGAAAGATATTATTATTATTATTATTGTTATTATCATCATTATTATTATTATTATCATTATTATCATCATCATCATCATCATTATTATTATTATTATTATTATTATTATTATTATTATTATTATTAAACTACAACCCTAGGTTTAAAAGAGGGATGCTGTAAGCCCCCCCCCCCCCCCTCTCTCTCTCTCTCTCTCTCTCTCTCTCTCTCTCTCTCTCTCTCTCTCTCTCTCTCTCTCTCTCTCTCTCGTATGTAACATTTCCCCTCAAAAAATACTTTTGTATATATATATATATATATATATATATATATATATATATATATATATATATATATATATATATATATATATATATATATATATATACAGAGAGAGAGAGAGAGAGAGATTTCCTATCATATACAAAATCTTCGAGAGTACCCTAACACGCACAGTAATATTCAACAATAATGTTGTCGACGTCCTTACCCAGATGATATTTTTCAAGCCATTGTAGTTGATAACGAATGAACAGAAATAGGAAAAGTCAGCATTTCCCTCACGAGAAAGAGTGATGTCTCTCTTTATTCTCTTCAACCGAACAAGAGAATCTATAGCCCACGAACCCATTAGTATGAAGTTTTCAATGGACAAAAGGGAAGTCGTTATTTTCCTACAGAAATTTGGTCAAAATACCAAATAGCCTTTTTCGTATTGAGCGGATTTGCTGTTGTGGCGGGATGTTGCAACAACAACCCCCACACCCTTGAATCTTACTTACTGACAATTGTCTCCACAAAACAAACTTTCCCCTGACGTTATCCAAAACCAGACTCTTAGACAAAAGGACAAAATAAACCAAACATAACCTTAAAACTATATTTCTTAATATTAAAACAATAACTAAAAAATCACCAATCATATACCATAACCAAAAAATAATCACAACTTAGTACTACAATCTTAACCTACTGTAATTGGAAAACACAAAACTTAAAACTAAAATTTCACTTCAACCACCATCTAAACGTAATTATCATATATGATTGTGAGTGGACACTTTCGTCCACACAAGGGCCAACAGTCTTTAATAGCCCAATATCACAAATCTGCAGGAACTGGAACACTGTCAAATATCAATACACAATTGCACTAATCATCATCATCATCATCATCAATACGCCAAACCAATTCCTTCAACCGGGCGGGATTGTTATAGCATCTATTTCATCAAGATCCACAGAGCAATCCAATCAGGTCCTTAAACAATCCAGGTCATCAATAATTCATTCCAAATCTGAGCAGTCGTATCAAATTCCTTAAACAAGCCAGGTCGTCAACAATCAAATTCACATAAATTTTTCCCCAAAGGAGGAATCACGGCTCAGAATATAAATTATCACTTCCTCGCTGGTAAAGAAAAATAATAAATCCAGCGTTCACACAACTGACTCAGGATGTAATCAATCAAAAAAAGCATTCACCCAAGATATTCACCACTGTCGTAACCTAACTAAAACATAAACAAACAATCTCATTTGTACCAACAGTCTTTCTCACCACCAACGATCGATACACTAACTACTTTCGCTCGCTGACACAAAATCTCTCTCTCTCTCTCTCTCTCTCTCTCTCTCTCTCTCTCTCTCTCTCTCTGGATTTGGCAAAAAACAAAAATTAAAATAAAACAAAAATAGATCCTCCACACTGTTTTCTGTAAGAACTTTTCCGCCAATATATATATATATATATATATATATATATATATATATATATATATATATATATATATATATATGTATATATATATATATATATATATATATATATATATATATATATATATATATATATATTCTTTCTGTAATAAATCAAACCCCCCTTTGGTAATAGACCTCTGTACCATGGTCTTGTGTTAGAGTTCTCTTGTTTGAGGGTACACTCGGGCACACTATTCTATCTTATTTCTTCTTGTTTTGTTAAAAGGTTTTATAGTTTATATAAGAAATATTAATTTTAATGTTGTTACTGTTCTTAAAATATTTAGTTTTTCCTTATTTCCTTTCCTCACCGTGCTATTTTCGCTGTTTGAGCCCTTGGGCTTATAGCATCTTGCTTTTCTAACTAGGGCTGTAGCTTGCAAATAATAATAATAATAATAATAATAATAATAATAATAATAATAATAATACAGACACGACCATTATTACGCTTAAGAAGAATTTCTAGTTTTGAGAGAATCACCATAATTATGTTTCCTATACGATAGACGTTTCCTCCTCTTAAACAAACATAAATTAAAGGACAAAAGAATTTCAATTAAGATAAACAAGCATAACTGGAATTTTTTTCTTTCAGTGGAAAATATAAGAAAATATTCCTCTTCCGTCCATTTGCCAAGGCACTTCCCCCATGTTCTTTTTTTTTTTTTTTTTTGGGGGGGGGGGGGGTATCCGACATCAAACAAGGGACAAAAATGGAACCTTTCCTCTCTCCAATCCTCTCAGCCTGACGAGGGATTCAGCCGAGTTTCGCTAGTACTTCTAGGGTGCCACAGTCCACCCTCCCCCGCAGTTCACCACAAATGAAGCTTCATAACGCTGAATCCCCAATTGCTGCTACCTCAGCGGTCACCAAGACGACCAGAGGAAGCAGCAGATTCTACCGGAACTGCGTCACAATCGTTCGCCATTCATTACTATTTCTAGCATACTCTCTTGCCTCTCTCACATCTATCCTCCTATCACCCAGAGCCTTCTTCACTTCATCCATCCACCCATTCCTTGTCCTTCCTCTTGTACTTCTCCCATCAAGTCTTACATTCATCACCTTCTATAGCAGACAGCCACTTTGCATTCTCTCAACATGGCCAACCCACCTCAACACATTCATATCTACTCTAGCTGCCAAGTCATTTCTTATACCCGTTCTCATCCTCACTACTACTTCGTTCTTACTAGAAAAATTAACATAAGATAACTGTTATACGAATGAACATCGGACAGTAGTTACGAAGCTACGTATATCAAGTTATTTAGAAAAAAAAACTTAATTTCTCAGAAAATCAGTCTTTTGGATACGTGCAATTCTTCCGTATTCTAGTTATATAAGAATTAAGTCTTATTAATTTTCATTCGTTCAGATCAAGCAATTATATATTCATCCCACCTCCTTAATGTAATTAATTGGGGAAATTATATTGAAGAGCTCAAACGCTTCTTAGATTAGAATAGTTTGTGAAATTATATAGAAGTGTTCGAACGCTACTTAGATTAGGTTAGTTAGCGCAATTATATTGATTGAAGTGTTCGAACGGTTCTTAAATTAGAATAGTTAGTGAAATTATAATGAAGTGTTTGAACGCTTCTTAGATTAAAATAGCGAAATTACATTGAAGAGTTCGTACGCTTCTTAGATTAGAATAGTTAGCGAAATTATAATGAAGTGTTTGAATACTTCTTAGATTAGAATAGTTAGAGAGATTATATTAAAGAGTTCGAACGCTTCTTGGATTAGAATTTGTTAGCGAAATTATATTAAAGAGTTTGAACGCTTCATATATATCTAATATATTGCAAAAATAAGTCTCTTCATAGAATCTCAAAATGAGATCAAATTAAAACATTGGATAGAAACGAATTCATCCAAAAACTTCACGACTTTAGAAATAAAAGAACTAGAAAGTGCACAAGGATTCAGGAACAATATCAGTGATTATTTTCCATGAGACACTGATAGGGTGAAACCCTTCGAATCGGAGAATCCCGAATGGGTTTCGGGGCGAGGAAAACACCACCCAATCATGGAGACTTGTAAAACTAATCAGAGTTGCTTGTTTCCCTATCAAGCACGGGGAAGTTCTTTTGCTTTTTTTGGTTAATGATAAATCACTTTCTTTGTAATTTATTTCGATTTTGATTTGGAATAATAAGTGGTAAATTATATATTGAAAAAGCTATCTTTCATTGATATTCAGAGGATGGAGGGAATTATTGATAACGAATTGGCTTTAGTGAATCCGATAGATAATTACCTCCACCAACGAAGTTGGAAGGAGAGGTTATGTTTTCGCCCCTGTTTGTGCGTTTATGAACAGCTTCCTGACCATGATTTTAATCGTAGAGTGATGAAACTTGCAGGGATTAACGCTTATGTAAACAGCGGAAAATTGTTAATTTTTTTAAGGTCATGGTCACGGTCAAGAAAAATTTCCAATTCACGTAATCAGCCATAAGTTTGGATATCGTTGTCACAGAGACTTCAAACTTGGATCATATTTGATTGTCTGAAAATCAACGCCAATTAATACATGTTAAGGGCGAAGGTAAGGTCGAGCCCAAGGTGAAGGTCAGACAAAAGGTTAAATTCCAGTCATCAATCATACGGTCACAATTTTAATTATAAAGTAATGGATACAAAAATTCTTACTCAAAGTCAATACTCCAGTTTTTCATCATCTACGCCAATTAACGCAAAGGGCTTCGGTTAGATTTCGCCAGTAGCCTCTATCTTGAGCTTAAAAATCTATACTTTTCCATTCATCACTTACTTTGCGCTTCATAGTCCTCAGCCAAGTAGGCCTGTGTCTCCCAACTCTTCTAGTGCCTTGTGGAGCCGAGGTGAAAGTTTGGTGAACTTTTCTTGAAAATATGCTGTAAAATCAGATAACTATTCCTACAGTCAATAGCTTCACACTGAGGACAAGATATCCTTCTCAAAAGATAAAGTCCAAACTTCATTTATTATCATTATTATTATTGATATTATTATTATTATTATTATGACTTGCTAAGCTACAACCCTAGTTGGAAAAGCAGTATGCTATAAGCCGAGCGCCTCCTACAGGGAAAATAGTCCAGTGAAGAAAGGAAACAAGGAAAAATAAAATATTCTAAGAACAGTAACAACATTAAAATAAATGTTTCCTATATAAACTATAAAAAACATTAACGAAATAAGAGGAAGAGAAATAATATAGAATAGTGTGCCCGGGTGTACCTTTAAGCAATAGAACTCTAATCCAAGACAGTGGAAGACCATGGTACAGAGGCTATGGTACTACCCAAGACCAGAGAACAATGGTTCGATTTTGGAGTGTCCTTCTCCTAGAAGGATGTAAAGTGATGAAAAATAGCACTAGATTCCTGACAGTGAAGGACATTTTACCACAACCAGTCTCTGGGGGAACCAGCGCAGACGTTGCAAAAAATTGAGGGCCGGGACAGGAAGGGAAAGCATCAAGATGAGTTGACGGACAGATTAAACTCTCAAACTCCTCTTGGGGAAATTTTGTGTCAAAAGTATTTTTTGAGGGGAAATGTTACATACGAGAGAGAGAGAGAGAGAGAGAGAGAGAGAGAGAGAGAGAGAGAGAGGAGAGAGAGAGAGAGAGAGAGAGAGAGAGAAGGGTGACTTGTCATTTTTTGCAGAATTTCTATATATATATATATATATATATATATATATATATATATATATATATATATATATATATATATATATATATATATATGTGTGTGTGTGTGTGTGTGTATACACACACACACACACACACACACACACACACACACATATATATATATATATATATATATATATATATATATATATATATATATATATATATATATGTATGTATGTGTGTATTTATATATATATATATATATATATATATATATATATATATATATATATATATATATATATATATATATATATACACACATATGTATGTGTATATATATAACGTAAAGAATAACTGGAAATTAATTAACTAATACGTTTTAACGCACAAGCAATTTGAACCGTTATCTAAAATTCTTAATTTTCTTTTGTCACAACCGGTCACTCAAAAGCCAAAAAAAAAAAAAAAAAATACATTCGTTTCTTATTCTATACAGAGTGGTACTTGAGTCCCCATTGCTGTATGTCTTGAAGAAAGTTCTCCTCCTCGCCATTATATAAATTACTGAACAGTAATTTTCTCACGTACAGTTGGACACAGGAATTCCTGGTACACCTACCTCTGAGGAAGTGCAACCAGCCACACCCTTACTACATGGTGAATTTCCTGTTTAGCTCCACCCACTATCTCTAACAGCTCTTCCTACACTATCCTTTAGGGACTCCTGTGTCCATCTGTGCATAAAAGTTGATGTATTTGCTAAGTGAATGGTGTTTGAATATTCAGTCCTTGAAGCCTTAAAGGGTTCGAAATCACTCTCCTAAATCCTTGGAATTAGAAACACGTTTCATTACAGATATTTCCAGCTTGAGGGTACACTCGGGCACACTATTCTGTCCAATTTCTCTTCCTCTTGTTTTGTTAAAGTTTATAGCTTATATAGGAAATAATTATTTTAATGTTGTTACTATTTTATTTTTCCTGGTTCCCTTTCCTCATTGGGCTATTTTCCCTGTTGGAGCCCCTGGGCTTATAGCATCCTGCTTTTCCAACTAGGGTTGTAGCTTAGCAAGTAATAATAATAATATAAACTTTTTTTCGCTTGCTGAAGTAAGTGCCAGTCATTTCCGTGTGCTTACAGAAAGTTCTTAAGCTTATTCGCTGATATTTCATTGTAAATAACTTTCATTTAACCTGGTGTATATGAATAATAATAAAAATGTCACATTCTTACATAGAATTTACATAATTCATTATTTCTCTATTGACATGATGTTAATTTCATGGGAACGATGACTGCACAATTATTTTAAGTAATATATCAGCGAAAGGTAACACAATTAAAGATAAGAAAATAGAAAAATAGAATAACCTTTCCTGGTCTTTCTCCAGGTAGTGAGACAACCAATGGTAAAGTAAAGCAAACGAAAGCAAAGGTGATCTAATCTTGCATCGAATGCTCTCAAAAAGTTTCCAAGTAAACGAAAGCAAGAAAAAAAAAAGAGATTGAAATCCTGGAGTGTGAAGGAACCCTTCTGCAGACAGGAAGCACAACGATTCCTGAGCGAAGAGAAGGACTTAAGAAAAGAAGCGACGGAAATGAAGACCTGAAAGGAGAGAGAGAGAGAGAGAGAGAGAGAGAGAGAGAGAGAGAGAGAGAGAGAGAGAGAGAGAGAGAGAGAGAGTGAGAATAATGCGATTGTAAATTGCGACTCTTGCCTGTAAACTCAATTAATTCATTAAACATACAGACTTCGAATCATGTTTCATTTGACTAATGAATGGCCAGAAAAAAAATATTGTTAATGAATGATTGATAATTATGTCGCTTCATAACATTAATGGTTATTGTTGCCGATTGAACTATGATTTATTATAAATTAGTAACTCAAGACAAAAGAAATTAGATATCAAAAATTAATAAATAACCTAATTATAAAATTTTCTACTATGAGATTCAGGGCCTCTGTAACACGGTTTTTTCGCAATAATTTTTTATCTATGAATTTCATAAATATAACGCTTCTTCAGAATCCACTTTATATCTACACATAAATTTTGTCTATATTCTGCATTACGTAGGTTGAATAAATTTGGTACTTATAATGTAAAAGTGACGTTTTTTGAAGACGGGCCAACTTACTCAGAGAAAAGGTTTCGAACGCACTCGTTACGTAACTTATGACGGCATTTCTTCCCTCTTTCTCGATCGATGATTGGCTATACGTAACGAAGGCTATACCTCTGCCAACAATGACACAAAAGTTGAAATAAAAGCAAAGCAGTACGCCTTTATGAACTCTGAAACCTCTCCACTGATAATTATTATAATGAACAAACCAACAAAATATGTTAATAAATACAAAAACCCTTCGATTATTAGTCTAACTCCCAAATAAGTTTCCTAAGAAATTACAGTCTACTTTATAGGTCACAATCAGATTGAAAAGGTGTAGGGAATAGTTGTTAATTTTCAAAAACGTAGTAGACAAGCTTGATTTGATAACTGCTATATCCCATGTCAAGCAATTTTTATTTATTGTCTATCTACCTACCTATTTAATGTAAAAAAAAAAATATATATATATATAGACGGTACCGTATTTCGGCTTTAAACCTTCACCAATAATTATCGTCAGAATGATGACTTCATGAGGCTCCACCCACTTTGGCCTCGTTATAGTTCAGGATAACACTGAAGGCTATCATGGGCATTGTTGGATCAGAAAATTTAAATTCTGGCTATAAAAACTCATTTCTCGAGTAGTTGTAAGAAGTGCTAAATGATCCTCAAGGATCCCAGCAGTTGGCCTAAACGTTTAATACATGTATACTACTGTTGCGGCACTACTGCTACAGTAGTATTACTACGTTAGCACAGATACCCCACCCACATTTATGTATCGTTCCGCCATTCATAAAGTCTTTGTCATGTTTTTTCACTGTGCAATAAGCCATGGCCTCCTCAGAAATTAAGTTTAACATTAGATGATAGGTTATTTCATTAAGCTGACAAATTATGGCAACTGGGTATGTTATTGCCGATGTTGAAGCTAAAGATAAAGTATGGTATCATTCCTTCATTGCATTATCATCTTTACTACTATATGTTTTGCTACATGTAGTAATTATTTTAAAGAATAAATGAATTAGGTTCACTTTACTTCTATAAATTCCCATTAGATGTACAAATAAAATTCCTAAAACTATTCCTGATTTATTTACAAAATGCAGTCATGCCCAAAACATAGCCAACACGGTCGTACGGCCTAAGAAGAAGAAAAAAAAAATATATCGGATGATCCGTTGGTTTCAGGGAGAGTTAAGCACAAAATTCTTATTTTAACAAAAATAGTTATATATATATATATATATATATATATATATATATATATATATATATATATATATATATATATATATATATATATATAGACTGTTTACATACAATCTCTCTCTTTCTCTCTCTCTCTTGGTGGCATAGTGAATAGTTAATGGAAATGTTCAAAAGCCTGAATGACATTACAAGTATTATAATCATGTTACGCTAAATACAAATCAGACCATAAATATTGGATTTAAACTAGAAACTGAATAATTACCTATTCAGGCTATAGAAAATATGGCCACGGGCTTTCTCTTGATTGTATAAAGTTGCAAGTCGTAAGACAAATGCAGTTTTGCAACCACTTGGGCAATTCCAAATCCTGTTAGCCAATCTTGACTGTTATGGGTTTCAGAGCCGATGGAACAAGGTGAATGGGTGTCTGGTGGATGGGCGGGGAAAATTTTGTCAAAAGGTGTTTACATTGCTTACGTAATGAATGTTTTTGACTCTTGGCTCCTTATCACTGGCCATGGCGTCGGCTAGAGCATTTTTACTCTATAAAAATTAAAACTATCGGGTATAGGTTACTGATAATGCTGACAACATTTGTGTGTGGTTGTAAAATATACATATGTCAACTTTCAGCTACATCCGATGCTTTGATAAGGAGCAAAGTCCAAAAAACCGTGTTACAGAGGCCCTGAATCTCATAGTAGATTGTATATACCTTTAAAAATGAGTATGAAAGTCGGCTTCCAGTATGAACTTAAAAATACAACTGGCATCATACACAGCTCATCAAAGAATCTTGGCGCCCCGAAAGTGGGAGACTACTCTTTGTCGTCTCCGTAAGGGTAACACTCTCAGTTGACACATGAATATCTGCTTACTGGCCAATACCAGCCATATTGCGACGACTGTTTGGCATTAACAATGAGACATTTGTCGACCGAATGCTCATCCTATAGTAGTGAAAGAAATAGATATCTGTTTGAGGCTCGAGGTGAGGAGGGCAGGTTCATCCTTGGCAATATTCTTGGACATGATGTGTCCTACCATGCTAGTGGTATTTTTAGCTTTATTTCAGAAGCAGGTCTTCTGAAAGATATTTAACTTGTAAAATGACATCACTGATTTTTGCTTGAATATTCTTTTATTTTTTTATTTACAATTAATGATATCGGTGTCAATGACCTTAGATGTCAGGATGCCATAAAACCTGAAATCAATCCATCAATCTTGGTGAGGATGCACCTGTTATCCTCACCACTGGCTTTAGAGAGGAGTCGTTCTCTGGGATCCCCAAGTCTGGGGCATTCAGTCAGTAAATCCCTAACAGTCAGGAGAGCCAAGCAATCATCACAGGATAGTTGGCACCAGGGTTTAAACTTTTAGGGTGATTACCTTAGTTTCAGGTATTTTGCATAATTTAAAGGTAATTTATTAGGTAATGATATTTGTAAGGTAATTTCGGTTTTACTAGCTTCAAATTTAAGGACAATGGAAGAGTATTAAAGTAATCTAAGGTGAAAAGCAGCAGCATCTAAGGTCATGGCTACATGCTCAAGTTTAAACCCTGGTTGGCACCTGCCAGTCATCAAGAACTCAAATGTTAAACGAGTGTCCCAATTCTTAGGGTCGCTTCACACGAGCGGATTGAAACCGTGCGGTTTAAGAATCAATATTATAATGTAAATTATTATTGATATTATTATCATGATATTAATTATTATTATTATGTTTGTTGGGTGGGTCCACCATTCACATCGTTGCTTCTTTTTAGCATCCTGTTCATTATATGCACAATGACCGCTTTCTTCTTACGTCCTCCTTTTGAACAAATACACTGATGCAGACGAACCGCACGGCAAACAACCGCTCGTGTGAAGACATGCTCTTTGACATGCGTAAATATTCCGTACGGATTCAATCCGCTAATTTGAAGCGGGCGTAAGTAGGTGACAGAGGGCATATTATCATAATTATTTCCATGGAGATGTATGGCACTTGTGATGATTTCCTTCATCTTGTTCTGGTCCTCAGAATTCCAATAATGTTGTCAAATATCACCAAGGGATATTTTGATATGAGGCAAAAAGTCACTACATGATTGTGGTAACCGATGTGGTAACGTCCTTGACTGGTGAATGGCAGACTGGGATTTGAGTCCCGCTCAAAATCGTTAGTTTCTTTGTTCGCTGCAACCTTACCATCCTTGTGAGCTAAGAAGGGAGGGTTTGGGAGAGCATATAAGTCTATCCATTGAGTCATTAGCAGTCATTGCCTGGCCCTCCTTGGTCCTAGTTTGGATGGAGAGGGACCTTGGCGTATATATGATCAGTCTCTAGGTCGTTGTCTTGTTGAATATGGCAATGTCAGTATCCGTTGGCTCTGCCATTAATGAGCGACCTTTAAACCTTTAAAAGTTAATATCTTCCCGAAACTAATATGTCTGCTGCTTCTTTTGTTAGTTTGTCCGCTTCATCCTTTCTTGGCATATCCACATGCATTGGACCCCAGCAAAACTGTATTTCTTCGCCTGCAGTGCTACAAATATAAAGCCACTTTAAAATTATTAAAGCTAAAGGGTTATCTAGATTACAAACAGTTAATGCCTGCAAGACATTTTTTTTTCTTTTTTGTTTTTGCATCACTGGAAATGATAAAGTTACCCTGTTAAATTCTATATTGAACAGAAATAATAGAAAATGCTGCATTATGTTAGATCAACTTTTCTTTCAATATCTTTATTGTTAAATGATAGATACATCATGGCACTAATTAAGAATTGCATTATGCCTGTGGCTGAGATTTAACGTACGTGGCTTTGTAAAAGTTATTATCAATATCTAATCATTATCAATTCTGTTTACAGACTGCAATGTATTGATATATAAGATATACCTCTCTTAGAGGAAAAAGAAATATATATATATTTATTTATATATATATATATATATATATATATATATATATATATATATATATATATATATATATATATATATATGTGTGTGTGTGTGTGTGTGTGTGTGTGTGTGTGTGTGTGTGTGTGTGTGTGTGTGTGTGGGGTGGGGTGAGATTCAACATACGTGGCTTTTTAAGTTATTATCAAAATGTAATCATTTATCAATTCTGTTTACAGACTGCAATATATTAATAACATATACGTCTCTTGAATGAAAAAAGTAAATAGATCGGAAAAGTCTGAAGGCTGACAGGGAAATAAAAACAATGGAAATGCTAGAGTTGATTGAAGCGGAAGGAAGTGTTTACGAGCAGAAAAATAGAAAGTAAAATATTGGGATAATAGAATAAGAGTGCGAGAAATGAAACTACGAAATCATTTTAAATGGAACTGCTTTGAGTTATTGAACTAACCGAGTATTCAAGGAAATTGAGATGCATAATCCTAAAGTAAGGCCTAGGCTTTGACTTCTTCCCCAACGCTATCCCTACATTAAAGGGTCGGTTCGGTTGCCTGTTGCACCCTCTCCAATCCCTTATATCAAAGGCATCCTCTTCCACCAAACCTCTTCTTTCCATATCATCCTTCACCTTATCTCGCCATCTAATTCTCTGCCTCCCTCTTGATTTTTCTTCCTAATAGGTTCCTCCCAATCCCTCCTCACCCCCTCCCCACCATCCATCCTCAACACATGCCCACACCATCTCAGTCGTGACACTTATCATCTCTGTAATCTTTACTACACCTGCCATTCTTGTCATGCCTATGCTTTAACTATTAACTTACAGTGCAAGATGAATAATATATAAGTAATGCAGAAAGTCCAATGATAATTTATGATAATGGAAATAGTTATTATTATTGTTTATGATTATTAGGAAAGTATTGTATTGTAAATTCCATGGCATTGGCCCAGTTCCAAAATAATTACTTTCAACGTTTCTATTCTTCACCGTAGCTGTGCAAAATATTTCACCGAACTTTTCGATGGAAAGGAATTAAACTTTAACTGTTTAATGCAATATCGTTACATGGTCCTCTCAAATTACCAAAGTCCTCGTGATTAAGGAGATATATAGCAATTATTTTTTGGAGGCTTTAAACTCTTCGTGGGAATATATTGGAAAGCAAAGGACAAATGTACAGCAATCCCTGAGAGAGAGAGAGAGAGAGAGAGAGAGAGAGAGAGAGAGAGAGAGAGAGAGAGAGAGAGAGAGAGGGGAGAACTTCAGGTTTTTTTTTTTTTAATTTTTGTCAATTAGTGAAATCCAGTTCCAAAACATTAAGGAGTCTTTGTGGACCACATAAAAAAAAATAAAACCAAATAATTCAAAATATTACTATCTTACACAATTCTGAATCAATAGGTGTTGTATTATATAATATACAAGGAGAAGGCCCGAAAAATTTACTTTCAACTTTCAATTGCCAATTTAAAACTGATTACAGTTACAGTCACTTTTTTGTCCAGTTGTGGAACAAAATAAGCCACAGCAGAAAGACTACAAATTTTGTTCCCGTCAGTATAGTTCTGTATTAAGTAATATACAACATAAGGGCAAGAAAATTTACCTTGAAGTTTCTATGACATATATAAAGTGATTACAGTTACAGTAGATTTTTTTTTTCGTTGTATTTACCACAATAAGAAGATTAGCCACAGCACAAAGAGTACACATTATGTTTCCGTCTAGTTCTGCACCGATTCACTTTTAATGTCTGGTGTCCCAGAAGGACATTAGCTCCGTTTAGACTGAAGACCACCTAATAAAATAATGGTCTCATTATACATGTCTGGACGAGAGTCCACATTACTCAATAAAGAAACTAACTACGCAAATTCTATCAATGATTTGAAGTTACGTAAAAGATTCGCCTTATAATTGTGCCTGATAATGGGCTTCTTAAAATCCATATCTTTATTAAGGTTTAAAGGCCGCTCATGAATGGCAGATACAATGAACAGTGACATTGCCCTATCTAGAGACTGACCATATTACATGTGATCAGTGCCCAAGCCCACTCCACCCAAGCTAGGACCAGAGAGGACCAGGCAATGGTTGCTGATGATTTTCCCAATTTTCCAAATGTCCTCATTTTCTCAATTCACAAAAAATCGTTTTATTTCCTCATCCGTGTATCGTAAGGTATCATCTCATTATTATTATTATTATTATTATTATTATTATTATTATTATTATTATTATTATTACTTGCTAAGCTACAACCATAGTTGGAAAAGCAGGATGCTATGAGCCAAGGGGCCCCATCAAGGAAAATAGCCCAGTGAGGAAAGGAAACAAGGAAAAATATATAATAGAAATGAAATAATTCACTTTAATCTCTCGCTGCAAGGTTTCATACCTTTGCTAGTATATAGTCTTAAATGCAATATAATTCAAGCTAGGAATTTGTGTGTGTGTGTGAATGTACGTAAACAAATCATGTACTTATATATCCATCAAGGCTTCAATTGCTGGTGACAATGTCTCCTGTTTTCGTTTAATCACCATTCTCAAAATATACGCACTTTACTTACTCTTATTATACGTAATATATGAAAAGAATATTCTTTGATTAATCTAATAATCCTCAATCTCCATAATAAATGGGACTGAGATTATTAGAGTCTTCGTATGTGGACCACATTTTGATGTTTGTAGTTCACCCACGTTACCCTAGCAGACTACCTTGGCCAAGTAAAGGGAGGCTGCTTAATGGGAAATTCTAAATGTCTATTGGCCTCCTCAAAAACAGCCAAATCATCACAATCAAAACTCTGTACCATGGGATATAGTCCGATAGACGCTGCTGAAGAGAAATTTATGAAATAACCGTTGACGGAGATATCTGCTTAATAAGGTGTATACTAAAAGTCGAAGGCATTCAGAGACATCTCGGACGCATTTCCGGAAGCTGCATAACTTCGCCTCCGGAACCGGGGTGTGATGATTAAAAAAAAAAGATGATTTACCGGCACCCTAGATTAACATCGGAAAACATTATTTTGGTTCACTAGGTGCGTACAATTAAACATTATAGAAATGCCAGAGATGTATTATTATTAAACATCTTGCAAGAAAACGAATCATTTGCATAAAAAAGGGCTTTCGAAATGCCTCCGACTTTTAGTATACACCGACTACATAACGGCATTTACATAGTTACGTTTAAAGTTATATTTGCACGAAAGATATCGAAACTTCACTCTTAACTAATAAATGATATATTATCTATTCCTTCTCCATCATTAGGCTCAATACTACACAGTATGCTAGAAGTTTTGTTCCAGCTGTAACCAAGTTGTGGAATGATCTTCCTAATCGGGTAGTTGAATCGGTAGAACTTCAAAAGTTCAAAATTATAGCAAATATTTTTATGTTACTGTTCTTAGAATATTTTATTTTAATTGTTCATTACTTCGCATACAGTATATTCATTGCCGTGTTTCCTTTCCTCACTGGGCTAATTTTTCCTGTTGGAGCCCTTGGGCTCATAGCATCCTGCTTTTTCAACAATGGTTGTAGCTTAGATAATAATAATAATAATAATAATAATAATAATAATAATAATAATAATAATAATAATAATAATCAACTCTCGTACGACCATTGACGCAAAAGGCCTCCATAATAATAATAATAATAATGATAATTTATGCATAATCATACTGCAATAACGGTGATTCCAATGATTCTGTACTGTTTGATTAGGTTAATATTTGTTTTCCATCCCCCCCCTCAAAAAAAAAAAAAAAAAAAAAACAGTGACTTTTCACTTGAGGACCATTGAAGACGTAGCAATTTAATTATGGAAATCCAGTACTCGTCTGGGAAGTTGTAGACTTTGAAATATTTTGCTGATATTTAAAATACGCCAAGAATATTTAATGGAAATTTTCATCTAGTTCGTTTAATTTGATTATGTTTGTACTACGCGGGGTTTTAGGAAGGTGCAAAACAATGGAAGGTGATAAAATGATAAATGGTTTAAAGTATTAGATATTTATGTGTAATTAATGTTTGTTTTAAATAATATAACCGGTAGGCGGTTTCATTTCCAGTACGTGTACCTAACTTTTGAATAACATCTCTCTCTCTCTCTCTCTCTCTCTCTAATTCAAGAATATGTTAGAAAATATCATGAAAACTCTCTAGGCGTTTAAACATTCGCTCCAGCCAAGAGCAAATGGAGTCTCCGCGGATGGACTAAGTAATTAAGACATCCAAAATCTTTGTAACTCTCTCTCTCTCTCTCTCTCTCTCTCTCTCTCTCTCTCTCTCTCTCTCTCTCTCTCTCTCTCTCTCTCTCTCTCTCTCTCTCTCACACACACAAAATGATAGCTTATTATGATTTCAAAGAGAGGAAAAACAGATGATAATGACCGCTCGCGACACAATGAAAAGTCTACAAATTATTTACCTTTGTGACATCAGTTGCAGAAGAGGAAGATTAGAAACGGTTTACTTTTTTTGACGAAATATTTTGTACTTTACGTAAAATGATAGAAATGATAATAATAATAAAACTGAAATGTCCGTGGTATCGTATCGCATTTGAAAATATGGATTTTTTTAAACGATATCCATTTTATCCTATCTGCCTCTTGAAATGGGTTTTAGGAATACCAGCGAAATTTATAAAAATCTATTTTTACTTCTATTTTTTTTTCTTGATACCATTTCTTTAGACAAGGAAAAGTATGTATCATCATGTTGTGTGTATATTACAGCCTTTTATTCATATTATTCTATTGAAATGTCTCATAAAATTCGATTTTTTTAGGCTAGAAGTGACGAGAAAAAATGTATAGTAAAAAAAAAAGTATGAGCTCAAATAGTGAATAAAAATCATTGGAAAATAATAACGAGAGATACTTTTACTTTATGTACGAATATGAGTCGTAATAATGAATAAATTATTCATGCAGTATAAAAACAAAAAGCTGAAAACAAGGCGAAATTGAAAAATAAAGTAGACAGATAGAGAGATAGGCATAGAAAACGTTGGTTTGATCAAAACTGTCTGAAAAAAAAATGCATCGTTATTAAAGGTTTAAAAGCCAATCATGAAGGGCACAGGCAAGGGACAGTGACATTCCCCTATCAACCAGAACAATGCCCTAGAGACTGACCATATATACATATGATCAGCGCCCATGCAGCTCCTTTCCAACCAAGCTAGGACCAAGGAAGGCCAGGCAATGGCTACTGATGACTGAGCAGATAGAACTATAGCCTCGCCTCCATCCTTAGCTCACAAAGATGTTGGGGTCGCAGCGACCAAATAAACCAACGAGTTTGAGCGGGACTTGAATCCCAGTATGGCGTTCACCAGTCAGGGACGTTACCACATCGGCCACCATAACCGTAGACATGGACGCTTTGAAAACTGAGATACACAAGAACTAAATGTAACAGGCTGGTGAGCTCTGGACATTTATTACAGCTGTAAATTCAAAGCCATTTAAAACGCAAAATGTAATCCCACTGGGATACAGCTTTCTAATACAAACGGTTACGATACTAAGAATTCCTATATAAATTTCAAAACACTAATTAAACCACTGTATGTATTGGATTAGCCAATGGTCTGTTAGTATTGGCTTCATGGTTGTTTTTTAACATTAAATATCTCTATAAGACAATGAATTTTAAGCTTCATAAGCTTTCGAAAATAAATTTTTGTTAATCATGAACTTTTAGTTTACTAAAAAAGATTTTAAGATACTGTCTACTGTGAATTAGGTTAACTCGTTATTGAAATATTTATATAATAAACCTTAATTATATCTCTATAAGACAATGAACTTTGAGTTTATTTATTTTTCGAAAATATATTTATGTTAATTATGAACTCTTAGTTTGAAGCTTTTTCTTATGATGCTGTCAACCATGAGTTAGGTTAAACTATTAGTGAAATATTGATATAATAAACCTATTGTTTAACCTTAATTAAGACTATGAACTTTGAATTTAATTTGCTTTCGAAAATGTATTTTTTTTAATTATGAATTCTTAGTTTATTGAAGTTTTTCTTAGATGCTTTCAACAACGAATTAGGTTAAGGTGTTATTGAAATATTAATATAACCAACAGAAGATCTGGAGAAACATTTTTTTCTGATCTATCGGGTCACGTCATAAAAATCAATTCATTCGAAAAACTGCCAAAGTTTACTTTCAACATTTTTGGGTGAGAGCTCTAGAGCGAGAAACTTATCCTGGATTATATATTTTAAGTTTAATCGAATACAAGGAAAGGAAAAGTAATAACAACTATTTTCTCAAGTTCATTATTTCTTCTCTTTCTTTAGTATATTATAACAAAAAAAGTTTTATGACAAAACAAGTCCTTCTAATCAAGCTGTGGCAACTTGAACGTTTTTTTAAAATAATAAGTTTAAACTATTTTTTTATCAATTTTTTTTTTTTGAGAGAAGGTAAAAACCGAATTTAAGGAATGCTGGAATATAGTAGAAAGGATTTGAATTGAAAACCTAATGGTTTGTATCCCAGGAATATATATATATATATATATATATATATATATATATATATATATATATATATATATATATATATATATATATATACATACATACATACATATAAATATTTATATATATCTATGTATATATATACATACATACATACAAGCATACATACATACATATGTATTCAAATAAGCCATATATATTTTTGATACATTAATGTCTGGATTCTCTTAACGACCTCGGGATCAGAGCCCCAGGCGAAATCACACAAAGACAAGAGCTTGGCTCCGGCCGGGAATCGAACCCTGGTCGGCCAGCTTGTATAAACAGTGACTAAGCCACTTGGCTTAGTCACTGTCTATACAAGCTGGCCGACCAGGGTTCGATTCCCGGCCGGAGCCAAGCTCTTGTCTTTGTGTGATTTCGCCTGGGGCTCTGATCCCGAGGTCGTTAAGAGAATCCAGACATTAATGTATCAAAAATATATATGGCTTATTTGAATATGAAAAACACGTAAAAATGTGCAAAATTGATCATACATATATATATATATATATATATATATATATATATATATATATATATATATATATATATATATATGTATATATATATATATATATATATATATATATATATATATATACATATATATATATATATATATATATATATATATATATATATATATATATTTATTAAAATAAGATATATATTATACCCCTTCATATCTGGATTTTCTCTATTCCTTAGTAGTTTTCTATTTCATGTGAAGCCAACCTGTCTTTTGTATATCGATATAGAAGTACTAAATATTAGAACAATTCCTGAAAGGGTTACTGAATATATTCATTTAGATAGTTGCTATCTCCATTATGCATTTCGGAGGAAAGAATACAATCATAAGGGTTGTGGTGGCCAATGTGGTAACGTCCCTGACTGGTGATCGCCGGACTGGGGCTCGAGTTCCGCTCAAACTCGTTAGTTCCTTTGGTAGATGCAGCCTCACCATCCTTGTGGGCTTATGAGGTGGAGTTTGGGGGAGCCTATTTGCTGAGCCATCAGCAGCCATTGCCTGGCCCTATTGGTCTTAGCTTGGGTGAAGAAGGGCCCTTATGCGCTGATTATATGTAATATGGCCAGTCTTTAGGGTATTTTCCTCCTCGATGGGGCAATGTTACTATTCCTTGCCTCTGCCATTCATGAGTGGCATCTAAACCTTGAAACCTGTCTCAATATCCATGCAAATACGAAACTAGGATCGGCTTCGCCTCCTTCAGTTCATTATTATTATTATTATTATTATTATTATTATTATTATTATTATTATTATTTTTATCATTAGGGCATTCTCTACACATTCCACTAGACATTAGTTCACCAAACTTTCAATTGGGACCACAAGGCACTAGAAGAGTTGGAAGACACAGACCTACATTTTCTTTGCTTTATAGAAAGCTGTGTCAATAAAGCAAAGAAAACTTTCTATGAAACTGACTCTAAAACTGATTTTAATATAAAAAAAACCTTCTCATTTTACCCTTCCACAATAATTTCTTGACAAATCCTAGATTAATGAAAGTTTTTAATGTTAATGTTATTTTTAAAAATAGTACTTTAAAGGATATGTTAATTAGAAATTCACCTATACAAAGCAATGGCTGTGTTTATGAAATCCCATGTAATCAATGCAATAAAAGATATGTAGGAAAAAGTGGTAAAGACCTTGAAACGAGACTAAAACAACACAGATATAATGTTCGAATAGGAAACCAAACAAGTAGTTTGTTTCAGCATATGAATAACCATAATCACACTGTTAATTGGAAAGGGGCAAAAGAAATTTTATATTGTAAGGACATAACAAAACGCAATATCATAAAATCATGTATCATAAAGAAAAACCGTGTAAAATTGATCAACAATAGCCCAGGAATGTATAAACTTGATGAACTTCTTATAAACAATGTATTTAAACAATTGTCATTTTTAAACTAGCTGTAATTTTTAAACTCACTGATTTTTAAACTATCTATAATTTTAAACTAGTTGTGTGCTAATTTTTTATGTTATTGTATTATTTCATGTTTACTGGTGTCGCAAAGGTGACTTTGATCCTGTTCTTAACTTTGTATTAATGGGACCTGAAGAGGTATGACAATACGAAAGCGCTAGTCCAAGAATTTCGTTTTTCTGATCCTTCCTCCAGCATAGTGACAAGTATATATATATATATATATATATATATATATATATATATATATATATATATATATATATATATATATATATATATATATATATTATCGGTATAGCTGTATATTGTTTTACTCTCCAAACTTCATCCCATTTATGTTGCATAAACTACATTTTATCTTGGTTGTCAACAATGCAGCTCCCGATCATTCCAAAAGCGACTAAAGTTCGCCAGAATATACCGAACATTTCACTGTCAATTATAAAGGCAATTGGAACAATATATTTCAGCTTTAAATCACGTGTGAACTTATCGTTATCAATTTGTCTACGGAAGAAATATCCTTTTCTCGTGATAGGATTCCTTAATCTGATCCAGCAAATTTCGTATGTCAGTCATTTACAAATCGGTATGGACGTATCATTTGTGTCTTCAGCTATGGTAAGCACTTCTTTTAGGAGAAGGATAATCCAAAATCAGAGCATTGTTCTGTAGTCTTTGGTAGTGCCATAGCCACTGTTCCATGATCTTCCACTGTCTTGGGGTAGAGCTCTCTTGCTTGCGGGTACACTCGGTCACGGTGATCTATCTTGTTTCTCTTTCTCTTGCTTTTTCAATTTTTTTCCGTTGCTGTAGTTTATAGGTGAAAAATTAATGTTAATGTTACTGTTCTAAAAAAAATTCATTTTAATTCCTCATTACTCCTCTTGTATCTTATCTATTTCCTTAATTCCTTTCGTCAATGGGCTATTTTCCTTGTTGGAGCCCTTGGGTTTATAGCAACCTGCTTTTCCATCTAGGATTGTAGCTTAGCTTATGATAATAATAATAATAATAATAATAATAATAATAATAATAATAATAATAATAATAATAATAATTAATCCTCATCGTCATCATCATCATCTTTATCATCATCTTCATCTTCATCTTTAGCATCATCATCATCATCATCATCTTCTCTTTCTCCTATTGAGTAAAGGGCCTCGATTATACTTTGCCAGTCGTCTCTATCTTGAGCTTTTAATTCCATACTTCTCCACTCGTCATCTCCCACTTCACTTCCATATTATTAATATTCTGAATAATAATACTATGAAAGTAAAACTATCATTAGCAGAAAGACCTCATATAAACTCGCTGCTTTAACTGGAATGCCACGAAGATCTGCCGACCCTTGAAGTCTGTCTTCATATTCATATTCATATTCATATTCATATTCATATATCATGCGTTGTCAACTCCTGATCTCCAATGACACCAGGAAATGTAGAAACTTGGGTCGAGGTCAGCAGATAGATAGACAGTCGTCCCAAAGTTGTGGAAATGACATGAGCCGTATGATGCTGGTCTAGACTGGATGGCACTTGAGGCGTTACGTAACTGTAATCATGGTGCTATAAGCGCAAAGGCTTCAACAGGGAAAAAAATAGCCCAGTGAGGAAAGGAAATATGGAAATAAAATAAACTATATGAAAAGTAATTAAGGATATCTTTTTGGCCATTGGCTCTCTCTCTCTCTCTCTCTCTCTCTCTCTCTCTCTCTCTCTCTCTCTCTCTCTCTCTCTCTCTCTCTCTCTCTCTCTCTCTCGGAACCATATTCGTACCCAAATTCACTTTTTATGTCAGGACAATAAGATATTGATTCGAGAAGACAGTTTCGACTCGTGTGATAATTTTCTTACAGTTATTAAGTTTTTATTGGCGTGATGTGCTTCGCATTATTCTACGTTATTTCTAAAATTTGAAAAAAATTAGGAAATGTGAAATATATCCCAGTGAGGAAAGGAAATAGATATACTACAAGAGAAGTAATGAACAATTAAGATAAAGTCGTTTTGATAAGTTATACTTCAACTTTTATTCTTATAAAGTAGTGATTTTAACACCCCCCCCCAAAAAAAAAAAAAAAGTCTGAAAAATAGTTATTGCAGATTTGTAAATCCTTTAGGACCATGTTGCAATTTTGAATAACTGCAACCGATAAACAAGTTGATAAAAAAAAATTTTTTCATTATGAATTGCACATTTATAATCTTACAATTTATAACATATATACATCATCATATATTTACATGAATATTTTTTTTTACATACACTATATTTACAATTGCAATTTTTACTATTTATCTAAGTATGTTTTTAAATAAAAAATATATCTACTTTGTACCTTAAAGTACGTTCCGTTGGAAGAGTGCACAAAATATATCAACTCTATAAAAGTCCAGAATTGTATTGTGTGGTTAAATTCTGTTAGTAAAACTGAAATGAGTTATGATGATTTAGCCTTTTAAAGGGGAAATTACAATCACAATATTATCTTCACTAATCTGCCGTTCTTATTTCATCATTTTCCAGTCTTTCAAGCAGTGACTATTCCACAATCCACCCAGCATTTTCTATCTATGCTTATTTGGATTTACCCAATTTTGTGGTGGCCGATATGGTAACGTCCCTGACTAGTGAACGCCAGACTGTGGATCGAGTCCTGCTCAAACTCGTTAGTTTCTCTGTTCGCTGCACCCTAACCATCCTTTTGGGGTCTATCTGCTGAATCATCAACAGCCATTGCCTTGCTCTCTTTGGTCCTAGCTTGGGTGGAGAAGGGGATTGGGCGCTGATCATATGTATATATGGTCAGCCTCTAGGGCATTGTAAAAATCGATTGGGCAATGTTACTGTCCCTCGCCTCTGCCATTCATGAACGGCCTATAAGCCTTTAAACTTGTCCATTTTTAACAAAACATGTATCCAAAGCACAATTGAAATTTCTAAATAGGACTATTCAAAGGAAACATCCAGAGGGACTCTACTCAAATCAGTCAAACAAGCAACATAAATCTGGCTGAAGGGAAATGAGTTCTAAATTTAGTGCCTTAATTCTTTTTAAATCCAGCCATTAAAAAGGCAATTAGGCCAACTTGGCTGCCCTAGACTCTCCATTAAATTAATCACATCTCTAAAACCTTGGTACTTAGCCCTGATTCATTGACAATACATGCACACCGGAACATACTGACGCATAATTACACATGCTCGCACACAGACACGCACACACACACACACACACACACACACATATATATATATATATATATATATATATATATATATATATATATATATATATATATATATATATATATCACAAGCACACGTGATTTTAATTAATGTAAATATCACCCACGAATTGCATTTAATACCGAATTCTATCTTGGCAATACATATCCACTTGGAATTCATTTTATGGTAACAGCTTCTGGCCGGGTGGTGATTCGAACCACCACCTGTACGGCTAGAAACCATGCTGGCAGGGACCCTACCGACTCAGCTATCAAGAGAGACTAAAAGTTTATGACAAGTCCCCCTACATATTCCTGTCGAATTCAGGATTCTGTTCATAGACTTAAAATAGACCCATCTCCACCATGATAGCTGAATCGTGAGTTTGCAACACGTGGTTATTTTAATGAACATATATCACAAGCACACGTGATTTTAATTAATGTAAATATCACCCACGAATTGCATTTAATACCGAATTCTATCTTGGCAATACATATCCACTTGGAATTCATTTTATGGTAACAGCTTCTGGCCGGGTGGTGATTCGAACCACCACCTGTACGGCTAGAAACCATGCTGGCAGGGACCCTACCGACTCAGCTATCGAGAGACTAAAAGTTTATGACAAGTCCCCCTACATATGTAATGATTAGAATAGTTAATATTACATGTTTAAAACAAATGACATAATATGTCATGTTGGTTGGAAGAACTAACCTTGGGATTTGCTGTAGTCATTCAAAATTGTAAACAGGACGTATAATGCAAACCTCGGCAAATTGACATTCTTTCTTAACGTCAACACATTGTCTCCTCGTGTGAAAGTTTGTGATGTCACCGGATGCAGGTGTCTTCCGATTCCGTCACGTGGCTAAATTAAACCAAGCATACGATATCTGTGATATCGATAATTTATTCAGTTCATATCTAAACTTCACCAGAATTGGTCATCTGGACCAACACAGCTTCCTCCAGTGATGGAGATGTTTAACTCTGTTGTTTTATAGAATAAAACTTAAAAACTATTAAGATGTATTCAGTTAATCCATTTAAATACATCTGAAAAACAACTCATACTCAATGTGTGCTTATAACAGTAGCACGCCAATAAATGGTGGCAGCGATTAAACTCTAAGACAGCGATTAAACTCTAAGACAGCGATTAAACTCTAAGACAGCGGTTAAACTCTAAGAATTAGAGAAATATCTTCAAGACTTCAAAATAATAGCTGTAAAACCAGAGAAATATCTTCAAGACTTCAAAATAAAAGCTGTAAAACCTGATAAAGATCTTCAAGAACTCAACATTATCTACAAGAATCTACAATTTTGACTAAGTCCAACGGAAAAGCTAACATCAACATATGTTAGTATACAACCTGAATCTTCAATCAACATCCTAGGAAACCCAAGGACTGGCGTTCAACAATTGCAAGACATATCCAGGAAGAACTACATTCAACAAGAAACTAGAACGAGACATCGCTAACAAAACATCAAGAGAGAGAGAGAGAGAGAGGACGTGTCGACTTCATATATAAGCTAAGTACAGATATTTTGTATTCATTTCAGTTTGGGCAGTGAAGTGTAGTTATCACAAGTCGTTAGTCAATTATTACTGGGGTGAGTGAATTCCTAAACTTTGTTATAAGAAACTCCGAATTCTCATTCAGAATTTTTCTTTCTTTGTGCTAATTCCTTTTTCTTTCAGAAACTCTTGGGGGGAAATGTTTTGGGATTAGTAACATTGTTGGGGGAATTTTATTATACATATGCGTTTACACAGTGGGCGTCTGTACTCATATAGGTATTTTGATAGAATTGAAAGGGGTCAAAGAGATAGAAAAAAAAAAATACAGCAGTCATGGCTCCTCCTGTCAGCCCTACCCCTGGACCTAGTGGTGTAGGCCAGGCTAATCCTCCTCCAATTGTGACGCTTGTAAATGCCAGGTCAGCAATCGTTCCTTTTCAAGGTCGGGTCAACGGGTTCTTGCCACAAAATGTGGAGTCATGGATTTCATCCGTTGATGCCCATTTAAATGCCAAACAAATCGTAGATCCTTTTGTACAATTACAAGAAGCTAAAAGTTTTATAGATTTTTCTAAGGGGGATGCGAGTGCGTATTTAAGAGGTGTTTCATTTCAAGAAGCAGTTACTTGGGATGATTTCAAAGTTAGGTTACGCGCGATTTATGGGGGTGAGGAAGCCTTGGATGTAGTGTTAACGTTACGAAATACACTTAATCAAGCCACTATGAATCGGCTTAATGTTATTGAGAGAGCAGCTCTCATAGCTGATAGGCTTAACGAATATCAGAACATTTTAGGTAATTCCACTTGGGTTACTAACGATAACATCTCCGTGAAAGATTTTTTACGATTAATGTATTTAACTTGCATGACACTTATGTTGCCTGAAGCTTTAGTGCGGTGCTTTGATAAGAAGTTAATGCCTGCAAGTACGGAATTGGATGTCTATAAACAGATAAAGAAACACATGTCCAAGTGTCCAGATCTCGATCCCGTGTTAACTCAAGTTTTTGCTAAGAATGAAACAAAACCACAAACAGTGAACGTAATTAACAGTCCAGTAGCGGGAGTGACGTGTTACAACTGCAAACGTCAAGGTCACATAAGCGCAGACTGTAGAACGAAATTTTGCTCAGTTCACAACACAGCATCACATTCTTATAGTCAATGTTACGCGCGTAAGACACAACAATATCCTAGAAATACACAGTCAATTCCACAATCAGTTCCATATGGAAATAAAAAGAAAAATCCTCATTTTAACAATAAGAAGAAACAACAAAATGTCAATGCAGTTCAGAGTCCGAAACAAACAAACACTTCTTCAAATATCGCTGAGCCTGGGCCGTCAAACCAGACCTCGCAAAGTCAGTCTAATTTTCAGAATGTGCAGAGCAAAGCAAATACCACATAGTTAACTCTAGAGGGGAAGAGAGTGATGTTGGGTCAAGGTCATTTATGTCAACATCAATAGTATTGAATAATCAATTTAATGTTTTATCAGATAATTGTGAGACAATAGATTTTCCTATGAAACACACGGCCGAATTAAGTAAAACAGTGCATGCTCCCGTAGATTTGCAACGAATTCATACAATAATAAGCCAAAATGAGTTACGGCCAACCTTATATGCTGTAAATTTAGAACACAAATCCTTTACATTATTTTTTGACTCTGGTAGTCCACGTAATATTATGGATTTGAAGACGCATCATTTGTTATTTTCGAACTTTCCGATTGAAAAATCAGGAATTAGACTTTCAGGTATAGGAAATAATGAATTAAACGTCATAGGCATAACTCATATTCAGTTCAGAGTCGGTAATCGCACGTTTGCCGATACATTTGTTGTTGTAAAAAACATTAATATGTATCCAGCTGTAATTATAGGATACCCATCTATGGGAAATCAAAACATTATCTTAGCTCCTGCCAAGCACGGCGTGTATATCAAAGGGAAATTCTATAAGTCTTCTAATACCTTAAAGTCAGTTTTGGATAAAAAGGAGACGACAAATGTAACCGTAACGTACGTTGAAGAACCAATAACTTGTCTCACTAATAAAGAAATAATATACGCGACCCAGCAGAATTCTCGTTCACCCGTAATATCATCTTGCACGCAATATATCGAACCAAACATACCTTCGAATTTAATAGTGCAAATAAAGAAAACACTACCGGGATCTGAAATATTAATCCTTTCCGATACTTTGAAAACTAACGGATTGTCTGTCACACAAGCTATTTATACAGTAGGCTCACATCAGCAATGTAATATCGAAGTCTGTAATCATTTAAATAACACTTTAGTAATTCACAAAAATCAACATATCTTGGATGTAGAAGTTTATAAACATCGTATTCTTACCGTTGCTGAAATCAATCACTCTCAATCAGTTGCGGATGAATCCCTTTTGCGATCTATTGAAAATAAAATCAGTAAGGACATTCAAGACGAAGAAATTCAGCAGAAAATTTTTGAACTTTTAACTAAATATACAGATGTCTTTTCCACTACGGATGGATCCTTAGGAAAAACAGATGTGATCGAGCATCAAATAAGGTTAAAAGACAAGCAGAAAATTATATATGTACCCTCGTACAGACTCCCTATGAAATTCCAGAATGAAATAAATGATGAAGTAGGTAAAATGTTAGAGGAAGGAGTCATTAGAAAATCAAATAGCCCTTATAATTTTCCTTTAATAGTTGTACCGAAAAAAGATCGAACATGGCGTATCTGCGTCGACTTTCGCCGTCTAAACGAGGAAACGATCCCTGATCGATTCCCAGTGCCATGTACTGACGATATTTTGTCTTTGTTAGGTCAGAATAAATATTTTACCAGTTTGGACTTACTTAAAGGCTTTCACCAGATATCATTAGAAGAAGATAGTATCCCATACACAGCCTTCAGCACAGCCAGGGGACATTATGAATTTTTACGGATGCCTTTTGGTTTACGTTGTGCTCCTATAACATTTACAAGAATGATTAACATAGTGTTTGGAGACTTGTTAGGGGATATATTGCATGCCTATATGGATGATCTTGTAATCTTTTCCAACACCTTAGAAGAACATCTACGTAAGTTAGAACTAGTATTACAGAGATTAAGACAACATAACTTAAGGGTAAAGATTAGTAAGTGTGAATTTTTCAAAACAGAATTGATATATTTGGGTTTCATGGTGTCAAGCCAAGGTCTTAAAGTAGTCCATGATAAGGTGTCGGCTATACGTAATTTTCCCATGCCTACTAATGTCAAGGGAATACAGCAATTTCTGGGTTGTAGTGGATATTACAGGCGTTTTATACGCAACTATTCAATAATAGCCGCTCCTTTAACTGATCTTACGAAGAAGGGCGTAGATTTCATATGGTCTGAGCAACATCAACAGGCGTTTAATACTTTGAAAGATGAACTGTGTAGTTCTCCTATCTTAAAATTTCCTGACTTCGGTAAGGAATTCTTCATTGCAACAGACGCCTCAGACTTAGGAGTAGGAGGGGTATTGCTTCAGCAATATGATAAACAGTTTTTCCCGATAGCTTTCTATTCTCGAAAATTGAGAACTTCCGAAAGTAAGTATGCAGTAATAGACAAGGAAGGACTAGTTATTGTTAATTCGCTAGTGCATTTTAAGTTCATAATTTACGGTTATCCCGTTAAGGTTCTTACTGACCATAAACCACTAACAGAGTTCTTTAAAGGCTTCAATCACAGCCCTAAACGAACTCGGTGGCATTTGATCATTCAAGATTTTGGCGCAAGAATCGGGTATTTACCTGGGAAAGCAAATATCATTGTGGATGCATTATCACGCAACCCCGTGTCATCTTGTACGGAGCCTTTAGCTGAATTAATAGATATATCAACATCCATGCCTATTGTAAAAACAATATCTGAACAAGAAGATTTAGGCTGGAGTGCTGAATTGTTACAGACTGAGCAAAGAAAAGATCAGAAAATAGAAACAATTATAAATGCTTTGAAAGGCAATCATAAAGAAAAGGAATATATAAAGTATAAGCAGCAGAATTATATAATCAAAGATAATATTCTGTGTAGGACTGTGACAAGGAAAACCCGCAATACACCACATGTAACTAACGACCAGGTAGTAGTACCAATCTCACTTATTTCCACTGTCCTGAATTGGTTGCATTCAAATCCATTACATGGACACCCTGGGTTCTCATTAATGTCACAGAAAGCCAAATCATTGTTTTATTGGCATACAATGCTTACAGATATAAAAAGACACATAGCTAATTGTCGCACATGTCAGGAAAACAAAGGGCATACGAAAACACCTGTCAGCCTAGGAGCTTATCCTGTTCCCAATCAACCCTTTGAAAGAATACATTTAGATTTGTTAACAGGATTTTACGAGTCAGACAGAGGAAATAAGCACATCTTAGTAATTATAGATGCTTTAACTCGATATACAGAACTAATAGCGCTTAAAACTAAAACTGCGATTGAATGCGCTAGGAAGTTTTACGAGTGTTACATTTGTAAACATGGAATTCCACACATGATAATCTCAGACTCGGGTGGTGAATTTAATAATCACTTTCTTACCTCATTGTGTGAATTCCTCAACATAAAGAAGATTAATACCATGATATATCACCCAGAGTCGAATGGGCTAGTGGAAAGAGCAAATAGGAAGATATTAAATATATTGAGGGTAACACTAGGGGGATCAGACCCCAACTGGGATATTGCAATACCGGCGGCACTGAGTACTCTGAATCATTCATATCATATATCAATTAAAATGTCACCGCATGAAGCATTGTATGGTACCCCAGTTAGAACACCTTTCCATGTATTAACGCCTACAACTAATCTATCAAATCCTTTAAAAGAATGTATAAATGCAAGTATAAGTCGATATGATATCCTTCGAAAGAATTTAGAAGAATCACAAATCATAATGAAAAGGAATCATGATAAAATAGCGAAACCAACTAAAACATATACCGTGGGTGATAACATCTATATTCAAATCAATGTCAGAAAAGGGCTCAACTATAAACTAACACCTAAGTTTGAAGGCCCATTTAACATTTTGGAAACATTAACGGCCAATAGGTTTAGAATTCAAAACGTAGCCCAACCCACGGATGAGAGAATAGTACCATTGTCTCATATAAGAAATTAAAAAGAAAAGAGAGGAAAAGAAGTGAGGGAAAATTTTGTTTTATGTGATTAAAAGTTTTCTTTTTAATACAGGAGTAATTACATATATTTTTTCTCGTTACAGGTTTCCAAGATGAATTTTTTGTTGTTGGGAGTGATATTGTTCGCTCAGACATTTTTCTCGTATGGGATGAGTTCTAAGACTAAAAATATATATTTTAAATATGGCAATATAGTTGAAAGACAAGAAGACATTTTTATCACATCAACCAACGTAATTGTCGAAGTGCATATGCAAGCAATTTTTCTTCAAGAGAATGATGTCACTAGCTTAAGAACCGCCATTTCAAGGTTTTCTGCATCATTGGATGAGTTGCATAGAAGACATTTTCATTTGACTACTAAGAGTTTGCTTGGATCAACATTAAAAGTTGCAGAGATGCTATGTGATGACTTGAAAAATAAGACTGGCGAGACAGGATCTTTGGCTTGACCTTTTGATGTGGACTGTAGGACACGAACATAAAGAAAGACGGAATCCATTCATTTATGCTGCATTAAGCATCTTTGGGTCTGTTGCAAGTTTAGGTTTAGGAATTTCCAATCGTCTTAAAATTAGTAATCAAAATAAGAAAATTGAGTTCTTGACTCATAAAGATGAATTGATTATGTCAGAACTAAGGGATCAGTTAGCTTCAATCAATAAAATTATGGATTTGTTAAATGAACATTCAGATAATATCGTTCAAATTATGGAAGTACAGGATTTGTTGGCAACATTAACGTATTATGATTCAAAGATAGATCACATACATAACAGAATTGCACATTTCATTGAGAAATCCAAGGATTATGTAGAAGCTATCACGTTAGCAACTAAAGGTGTATTGTCGCCCCATTTGTTGCCTATACGTTACTTAAAATTAGTTCTGAAGAACGGAAGGGATAAACTAGGCTATGTTCCTTTGTTAGACGAACATAGGTTAGAATTTTATTACAGCCTAATTACAGTAAACGTAGATAATAACAAGATTAGGATTACAATTCCCTTTGATTCTTCTGATGCCTGGCAATCTTACAGGATATCACCATTTCCGACTTTCATGACGAATCACTCAAATCCAGTAATATCCAGTTTGACAGGACACGTATTGATTTCCCCAGACAAGGAAACATATACGGTCATTAAAGACTTAAATCAATTAACTCACTGTTCAGACGCAATGGATAGAAAAATATGTACAGCTGACTCATTTGAATTCCGTAAAAACTTAATGGATTTATGCAAGTTAGGTATAGTGCTAGACGGTGCTCTCTCCCATACAAGTGAAAATTGTCTGGATAAGCTTTATCCCTTTGACAATAAAGAATTCAATTGCAGACTGAATAATGGCTCGTGGATACGATAGGACAAGGACGGCTTCAATGTATCATGCCCTGACGGATTCACATCCTTCACCCACATCTTCGTCGCAGCAGATGGTTGTATCGGGACTTCCCCGAATTCCATGGTGACTGGTCTACGGACAATCATCAGAGAACGAGCCTACTTCGCGAACTTCACGTGGACCTCTACAATGCCAGCACTTCCTCTCCCATACAACGGCCGTGTGGCAAAGCGGTTGATGAAACTTACCGAAAAGGACCACCTGTCACCGACTTATGAAGAAATTCTTCACCCCATAATACTGGCTGGTTTGTGTTTCACGGTGGTGATATTTATCGCCGTGAACATCCTTGTTTGGCGTAGGTTACGGCACAGCAAGCAGCTAAAAAGGAATGAGTTGCATAGCCCTGACAATACCCCCTATTTAATCCAGTTCAAAGCTGTTTGAGTGGCCACCTCATTCGCTAAGGGAGTAATTTGTTGGGAAGATGTTTGTATGAAAAGCTGATTAGTACGCTAGTAATATGTAATTAAAGAAATTCTCTACATTTGCATTGTTAAAAATACATTTAAAACAACCTTTAAAAAATAAATAAAATAAAAAAGGATATAAATCATTTTTTTCTCTCGGCATCTAATAAAAATATAAAAGCCGGAATGTTAAAAAAGAAAAGAGAAAAAAAAAATAATGAAATATATAACAGAATCTATGGGCATCTAATAAAATATATCAGCCCTATATATAAATATATATATATATATATATATATATATATATATATATATATATATATATATATATATATATATATGTACGAAACCGTGGTACGTGTACGTACCAGGAATTCGTGTTTGTGCACTAAAAATTGAGTATCTTGTTTCTGACAAAGGTAACAATTATTCTTTATCAAGTTACCGAATCATATGTAAGTCAGAATTTATTTTGTTTTTTGGTACCATGTAATCATTTGCTAGCAATGTACCATATATATGATCTTGGTTTTATCATGCATTTTTCTTTTTGCTTTGGTAATATCTTTTTTGTATGCATTATTGTTATTATTTTTTAATGTGCCTATTTGGACATTCGTCCTCAGTTGGTTATGGCTAAAGTTTAACAAAGAATAATACGCATGTCCAGTCACACCTAATAACCATGTTTCGGCTTGTTGTTAAATTTTTGTAAAAAAAAAAAAATTTAGATAGCTGGCCGAGCTAATGTAATAATTAGAATAGTTAATATTACATGTTTAAAACAAATGACGTAATATGTCATGTTGGTTGGAAGAACTAACCCTGGGATTTGCTGTAGTCATTCAAAATTGTAAACAGGACGTATAATGCAAACCTCGGCAAATTGACATTCTTTCTTAACGTCAACACATTGTCTCTTCGTGTGAAAGTTTGTGACGTCACCGGATGCAGGTGTCTTCCGATTCCGTCACGTGGCTAAATTAAACCAAGCATACGATATCTGTGATATCGATAATTTATTCAGTTCATATCTAAACTTCACCAGAATTGGTCATCTGGACCAACACAGCTTCCTCCAGTGATGGAGATGTTTAACTCTGTTGTTTTATAGAATAAAACTTGAAAACTATTAAGATGTATTCAGTTAATCCATTTAAATACATCTGAAAAAACAACTCATACTCAATGTGTGCTTATAACAGTAGCACGCCAATACATATTCCTGTCGAATTCAGGATTCTGTTCATAGACTTGAAATAGACCCATCTCCACCATGATAGCTGAATCGTGAGTTTGCAACACGTGGTTATTTTAATGAACATATATCACAAGCACACGTGATTTTAATTAATGTAAATATCACCCACGAATTGCATTTAATACCGAATTCTATCTTGGCAATACATATCCACTTGGAATTCATTTTATGGTAACATCTTCTGGCCGGGTGGTGATTCGAACCACCACCTGTTGCAAACTCACGATTCAGCTATCATGGTGGAGATGGGTCTATTTCAAGTCTATGAACAGAATCCTGAATTCAGCAGGAATATGTAGGGGGACTTGTCATAAACTTTTAGTCTCTCTTGATAGCTGAGTCGGTAGGGTCCCTGCCAGCATGGTTTCTAGCCGTACAGGTGGTGGTTCGAATCACCACCCGGTCAGAAGCTGTTACCATAAAATGAATTCCAAGTGGATATGTATTGCCAAGATAGAATTCGGTATTAAATGCAATTCGTGGGTGATATTTACATATTATATATATATATATATATATATATATATATATATATATATATATATATATATATATATATATATATATATATATATATATAGATAGATAGATAGATAGAGAGAGAGGAAGAGAGAGAGAGAGAGAGAGAGAGAGAGAGAGAGGAGATTATACAATGCATATATATATATATACATATATATATATATATATATATATATATATATATATATATATATATAGTATATATATAATATATATGTATATATATATGTGTGTGTGTATATATATATATATATATATATATATATATATATATATATATATATATATATATATATATGTATATATATATATTTATGTGTGTGTGTGTGTGTGTGTGTGTGTGTGAAAATTTTGCACATTAACGTGTGTTTCATATTCTTTGTGGCTAAGTCATTGGAACCTCATTTTTTTGGACAGGGTTCGATTCCCCCGGCTGACCAGAAGATATCTTTGAGTTGATTCCCTCTTGGGTCTCTGATCCCGATGTTTCCTGTTCAACCAACAACGGTTTCTGTTCACATTTAACTGTGAGAAAACTGACAAGTTGATTCAGGTCGTTATCAGTGCGAGGGGGAGAGCGAAGATACAAAGGAGACAACATACAAAAGAAAGATAAATGTCGTTACTATTACGATCGTGTGACACACGCTTGGTACAGAAGCTAGATATTAGGAGGCGTAAAAATATAATGGTTTATATGATTTATGTATGTATATATAAATTATATATATATATATATATATATATACACATATATATATATATATGTGTGTGTGTGTGTGTGTGTGTGTGTGTATGTATGTATGTATGAATGTATTTATGTATAGATAACCGCATAACCTAAAATACCTTTGAATAGAATCCAACACTCAATACTTAATCCCTGTTTCCAGAGGAAAGTATCGTTATTCTAACGTCGATTTTACAATACATTGTCATCCAACTTCCATGACCATTTATCGTTGCATTCAAAGTTCGTTTACGTCTAAATCACTTATATCATTAAACCATTTGAGAAACAGGAATTTATGAAAGTAACATTTATCCGAGAGATAGCTGTCATGTATATATAAATTATATATATATATATATATATATATATATATATATATATATATATATATATATATATATATATATATATATATATATATATACACATATATATATATATATGTGTGTGTGTGTGTGTGTGTGTGTGTGTGTGTGTATGTATGTATGTATGAATGTATTTATGTATAGATAACCGCATAACCTAAAATACCTTTGAATAGAATCCAACACTCAATACTTAATCCCTGTTTCCAGAGGAAAGTATCGTTATTCTAACGTCGATTTTACAATACATTGTCATCCAACTTCCATGACCATTTATCGTTGCATTCAAAGTTCGTTTACGTCTAAATCACTTATATCATTAAACCATTTGAGAAACAGGAATTTATGAAAGTAACATTTATCCGAGAGATAGCTGTCATACATTTAAGACGAAAAGAACATATATTAATGATTCAATAAATCTATTCGTGAATGAAAAAGAATTCCTGCTCATTCGTTTTCTTAAAACAACTCTTGCGTCTGGAAAGTGGAAATTCATGAACATGAGTTATGTTTTTGCTAAGAAAACTTTCAGATAATGTATTTGTTAATCGAATACAGAAATCTGATTTATATTATTGCTATAATGTAGAAAATGTCGTATATGAACATATTTATTAAGAAATAAAAAAAAATCAACAAGCTGAATGTCTCACTGTAGACCTTAAACACTCAATTATTATTATCATTATTACTTGATAAACTACAACCCTAGTTGGAAACGGGGGATGCTATAAGCCCAGGGGCTCCAACAGGGAAAATAGCCCAGAGAGGAAAGGAAACGAGGAAAAATTAAATATTTTAAGAACAGTAACAACATTAAAATAAATATTTCCGATATAAACTATGAAAACTTCAACAAAGCAAGAAGAGAAACTAGATAGAATAGTGTGCCTGAGTGTACCCTCAAGGAATACACCAATGTAACTTATAATATTGATCTAATACAGAAAATATATGTCGACATATTTTCTAAAAAAAAAAAAAAAAAAAAAAAAAAAAAAAAAAAAAAAAATGAATATTTCACTGTAGACGTTGAATGCTTGATGCTTTCAAAGTCAAATTTTACAGAAGAAAATTATATCTTGATTATTTGAATTTCCAATCTGAGAGCTGACTATGAAAACCAGTATCGTTACAATACTCTTTCTCCCATTCTTGTAATCATTAGTAGATTTTATCCATCTTTTGGATAAACTTAGTTAAAAAAAAAAAAAAAAGATAATAACTTTTTACACGGAAAGTTCAAAGTTAATTTCGCTATCAAATGCCATACATATTAATTCGAAAATCCGGCAAATGTTATGACTCTCTCTCTCTCTCTCTCTCTCTCTCTCTCTCTCTCTCTCTCTCTCTCTCTCTCTCTCTCTCTCTCTCTCATACATAAGAGTTTTCTCGAATAATCAGTCGGTTATCTGTCAGTATGTTGTGGTGGCCAATGTGGTAATGTTCCCGACGGTTGAACCCCAGACTGGGGTTCAAGTCCCGCGCAAACCCGTTAATTCCTTTGGTCGCTGTAACCTCACCATCCTTGTGAGCTAAGGTTGGGGGCTTTTGGGGAGCCTATAGATCTATCTGCTGAGTCATAAGTAGTCATTGCATGGGTCTCCTTGGTCCTAGCTTGGGTGGAGAAGGGGCTTGGGCGCTGATCATATGTATATATGGTCAGTCTCTAGGACATTGTCCTGCTTGATAGGGCAATGCCATTGTCCCTTGCCTCTGCCATTCATGAGCGGCCTTTAACCTTTAAACTAACAGGAAAATGGTTATAGATCTCTCTACATCCAAATGCGAACGACCACTATTTAGGATTAAGGACTAATGAGGTAGAATTATTCAAGTATTTAGGAATTATGATTTCTAATACAGGGTCTTTAGATTTAGAGCTTAGTGAAAGATTGAAAAAAAAAAGCAAATCAAACAATGGCTAGGTTAAGTAAAATTTGGAAATCAAATCGCCTGGTATTACACTGTGATTATGCTCGCCTACACTCTTAACGATTTTGTTGTCACCATCACCAACATAGGTGTGTACACGGGCTTCACACAACCTATTTTCGCACTGCCAATATTGCTTGGAACCATTCTTATTAGTTTTGTGTTCATTATATATATATATATATATATATATATATATATATATATATATATATATATATATATATATATATATATATATATATATATATATAGTTTACATCATCCACTAATTTCTTTCCATTTTTAGTTGGAGCAATTAGACGAGGCATGGGTGAGGCAATAAAAAAATATATATATGTATCCGCAAATGCAGCAGCCGTAGTTGATGGCCAAGCGTTAGTAGTAGACTGAGAGTGATATATACATACATTCACAGATTCCGATCAATGTTTATATAGTTAAAAAGAATATTTAGACAACCAATTACAAGACATTGGGGCAATTATTTAAACAACCAAATACAAGAACTTTATGGCAATTGTTTAAACAACCAATTACAAAAACAGTATGGCAATCATTTAAACAACTACTTGCAAGAACAGTATGTCACTTAAAATAAACTCCAATATATTCGCGTACACACATATATATAGTGGTATCGAAATGACCGGTAACGAAAAATCCTAGTCACAAAATGTCCAGTAGCGAAATGACCGGTATCAAAATGTCCGGTATCGAAATGTCCAGTATCAAACTGTCCGGTCACCATAAAAATCAGACTATAAATCAGTTTAGTGAGATCGGAGTTACTCTATGGACATGAGTCATGGTATGGCAATGAAACAATCTCTAATAGATTTAGTAGATTTGAGACCAAAGCCCTCGGAAGGATATTAAGAATTGAATGGCAAGACAGGATTAGAAGTGAAACTATAAGAGAGATTAATCGAGAGCCATATGTGAATGAGATCATGATGAGGTGTAGATGGAGATGGTTTGGGCACGCTCTTCGCACTCCTCAAGTGAGATTAGTTTACCAAACGTTCAGCTGGGCTCCGCAAGGCACTAGAAGAGTTGGAAGACCGAGGCCTACATGGCTGAGGACTTTGAAGCGCGAAGTAGGAGATGATGAATAGAGTAGTATTGAATTAAAAGCCCAAGATGGAGAAGACTGGCGAAATCTAACCGAGCCCCAATAGGCGTAGGAGTAGATGATGATGAATGTTATTCCAAAGGCAGTTGCAATGTTTCTTCACAAATATTTATCTTTTCATATCTAATTAAGATCTGACTGGAATGTTTGCACTTTGCATCAACTTATCCTTAAGAAATACTAGGAAATATCGCTAATCTAGAGAAGCATTCTTTATCTTAACTCTCTCTCTCTCTCTGTAATTTTAGGTCAGTGTTTTTCATATATAATTTACACTACTTTTTTATCATGTTATTATTATTATTGTTATTATTATTATTATCATTATTATTATTATTACATGCTAAGCTACAACCCTAGTAGGAAAAGCAGGATGCTCTAAGTACAAGGGCCTCAATATGGAAAAATAGCCCAGTGTGGAAAGGAAATGAGGAAAAAATAAAGCATTTCAAGAACAGTAACATCATTAAAATAGATCTTTCATATGTGAACTATAAAAACTTAAAAAAAAAACAAGAGAAAGAGAAATAAGATTGAACAGTATGCCCGAGTGTCCCCTCAAGCAAGAGAACTCTACCCCTAGACAGTGGAAGACCATGGTACAGAGGCTCTGACACTACCCAAGACGAGAGAATAATGGTTAGATTTTGGAGTGTTCTTCTCCTAGAAAAGCTGCTTACCATAGCTGACGAGTCTCTTCTTCCCTTACCAAGGGGAAAGTAGAGATGTGGAACGCATTTCCGAAATCTGTGCGACAATAATCAAGTAAGAATGACTTTCGAAAATAGGTTCAAAAAGTAAAATTCAATTAAAATTTCATCTCTTTTATTTTAATATTTTATATATATATATATATATATATATATATATATATATATATATATATATATATATATATATATATATATATATATATATATATATATATATATATATATATATATATATATATATATATATATATATATATGTAGAAAACGTGATATCTTCTAAATTTCTAAAAAGAATAAGCGAATATTATATCGATAAGCTATTTATAGTAAGTTAGTGTTTGAGGCCCGTAATGTTTATTTGAATGTCGAATTTTGATTTAATATTTTTACTATCATCTTATCTCATTATTTTCGCCCAGTAGATAAATGCTACACTTTCCCCGGTCTTCCTTTTAGTTCGAATTTTACTTTGTTCATTCTTTCCGCAATTTTTTGAGTAATTAGTTACTTAATGAGACTCCTACCAAAAAGAGATTTTGATTTTATTCCTTCACGTTTGTTGACAAATGAAATGTCAGGATTGAAATTGTAAATGCAAGTCAAGAAACTAATAATCATTTGAGGTTTTCTATTCCCATCACAGCAGCATAAACATAACCCGTAATTTTGAAAACAATATTGATGTTAACCATTTTGATAAAAATAGCTTAATTTTAATAATTACACTAATAATAACAATGATAATAATAGTTATAATAGTAATGACAATTTTAAAAACAATAATAGTTTTAATCATTTTAACTGTGGTAATAACTTTAAAATAAATAATAGTTTTAATAATTTTAATAGTAGTGATAATTTTAAAAACAATAATAGTTTTAATAATTTTAATAGTGATAATTTTAAAAACAATAATAGTTTTAATAATTTTCATAATAATAAAAATCTAATAATGATATTTTTTAAAAACCATAATAATTGAACTAATGAAACAAATTAAATGATTTTACCAAGCTAAGTTCAATGTTCCTGAGAAACAAAAAGAAATTCTCTTGGGTAACAAAGTCATGAAAGAAAGTTGTTGTTTCTTGTCCTTCACTGCACCACACGTGAACCTTCCTAATTAACATCACATTTCAACAAACACAATTCTATCCTGAGTACAATTTAATAGATAAATACTGACATTGTATAATGAGATATTAAATATTAAATATGTTTTTAAGGGTTGCGGTAGTCTACGGGAAACGTCCCTGCTTGCAATCTGTTGGGCGGGAGTTAGAGAGAGAGAGAGAGAGAGAGAGAGAGAGAGAGAGAGAGAGAGAGAGAGAGAGAGAGAGTTATGTTATCCGTATTCAGCATCTCAGATAAAGAAACCAAAAATTGGTTCCTTAAGTAGATATTTGAATATTTCTTTATTAGTGTAATGCTGTTTTTTATTAGAGCACTATAAAATAATAATAAAAAATAGAGAGAGAGAGAGAGAGAGAGAGAGAGAGAGAGAGAGAGAGAGAGAGAGAGAGAGAGAGTGTGTGTGTGTGTGTGTGTGTGTGTGATTTTTTATCAGTATTCAGCATCCCAGATAAAGAAACAAAAAATTGGTTCCTTAAGTAGATATTTGAATGTTTCTTTATTCGCGTAATGCTGGTTTTTATTAGAGCGCTACAAAATAATAATAAAAAATAGACTATATGAAAATAAAATTAATTTGGATTTTGTAAATACAATATATGGGAATTTATCTATGTTAACTTTGACAATGCTAAAATTCATAATCTAATTTTTTATATCGATAAGTAGGTCATAACTTAATTTTTGATACCATAATTACGTTATAACTTAATTTTTAAGATCTATAAGTTGGTCATAACTTAATATTTTTATATCCATAAGTACGTAATAACTTAATTGTTGATATCTATAAGTATGTCATAACTTAATTTTTTATATCTATACGGTATGTACGTCATAACTTAATTTTTTATATTTATGAATACGTCATAACTTGATTTTTTATATCTATATGTACGTCATAACTTAATTTTCCATATGCATTAGTACGTCATAACTTAATTTTTCATATCCATTAGTACGTCATAACTTAATTTTTGATATCCATAAGTACGTTATAACTTAATTTCTGATATTCATAAGTAGGTCATAACGTAATTTTTCATATCCACAAGTACGTCATAACTTTATTTTTCATATCCGTAAGTACGTCATAACTTTATTTTTTATATCCATAAGTACGTCATAACTTAATTTTTCATATCCATAAGTACGTCATAACTTAATTTTTCATATCCATAAGTACGTTATAACTTTATTTTTTTTATATCCATAAGTACGTCATAACCTAATTTTTCATATCCGTAAGTACGTTATAACTTTAATTTTTATATCCCTAAGTACGTCATAACTTAATTTTTTGATATCCGTAAGTACGTCATAACGTAATTTTTCATATGTATAAGTATCATAACTTTCTTTGACCAAAATTTATTCTTGGGACACGGGATACCTCCGAGTGTTCGACAAACCCAAAGTGTCGTTAGAGTCGGGGACGTAAGTTAACTTCCAATGGACTTTGAAAGCAATTGGGTTTTGGAATAGAAGGAGAACAGGGTCTCTGAAGTCACAGTTGTTTCTCAGTTGGCCAGCAGTTACTAGGCAGGCTTAGGTAGCGTTATGTTTTAGATCTAAAAATAGTGTATTGGTTTATTACTCTTAGTTGAAAGTCTATCTCTCTCTCTCTCTCTCTCTCTCTCTCTCTCTCTCTCTCTCATCCAGAATATTGTATTTGTTTATTATTCTTAATTAGATCTCTCTCTCTCTCTCTCTCTCTCTCTCTCTCTCTCTCTCTCTCTCTCTCTCTCTCTCTCTCTCTCATACGCAATACGGAAGGATACATTTTATACAAGGAAATTGTTTAATAAAGCTACCCAAAACCATTTTTAGGACAGTTTAGAAAATCAGAGAAACCTAATAAAAATCAAACCCAAAAATGCGAAAGTATAGAAAAAAATCCTCACGCCTTTTCTCGTATCTCTTTGGCCACATATGTTAATTAAGGTTCGAATTTTAATTTAGATAATAATAAAAAAGGGTTAGTTTACATGCTGGTGCTTTATAAGTCTCTCTTACCTGGAGATCCGAAATTATTGTATTCGTATAAACTTTTTAGATTTTGCCTTATTTTATTCGAAGGTTGTATAAAGGGGTTAATTAATCATGATACTGTAGGCCAAAATTTCAGTTATTTTAGTTTTGAGCTCTGCCCACAACCAGTTAGAAATGAGTATATTTCGATATCCTTTCTTAGTACATCATTTCTGTTTCATCATTAGTAAACTTGAGTCATAGCAATGTTTATATTCCTATAAAATCGTTGTTATTTTTACCTGATTCTGATTGATGTCAATGTTTATAAATGCGTATTTTGTGTGCACGAGTCTCCCTACGTTTAGTCTTCTTTATATAATTAAAGAAAAAAATCTTCATTTTGTTGAAAATAAAATGTAACTACCCATAACTGTAACAGGTTCCTCTTGGAGGTTGTGGTAGCCTGTTAGCAACGTCCTTGCTCGGTGATTGCCAGACTGGGGTTCGAGTCCTGCTCAAATTCGTTAGGTCCTTTGATCATTACATCCTTCACCATCCTTGTGAGCTAAGGATGAGGGGTTTAGGGGAGCCTATAGATCTACCTGCTGAGTCATCAGCAGCCATTGCTTGGCCTTTCCTGGTCCTAGCTTGGGTGGAGAGGGGTCTTGGGCTCTGATCGTATATATGGTCAGTCTCTAGGCCATTGTCCTGCTTGCTAGGGCAAATGTCACTGTCCCTTGCCTCTGCCATTCATGAACGGCCTTTAAACTTGTTCAAGTTGATATGGAAGTTTATTCTGGGATTAGAAATAAATGAATCTGAAAAAGTAAATATATTATCCTTTACTCATTGGCCCAATGCAGGTTTAAATCGAAAATGCAAATATATTACAAACGATATTATCTGGATGAAACTTCGTGTGTATATATATATATATATATATATATACACACACGCACACACACACATATATATATATATATATATATATATATATATATATATATATATATATATATATATATATATAAATATATATATGTATATATATATATATCTTAATTTTTTTCATTGAGATTCATTTTTAATTTTCAAAGGTTACTGAAATAATGCTTGGGTTAGGAAATAATAAAAAGTGTTGGCTACCTCATATTTATAACATATGACTAAGAAAATAAACTACATACTGTTGCCTTAGTTAATGTAGTTTTGCGTGGACATACACACTCACTCACACACACACACACAGAAAGAGAGAGAGAGAGAGAGAGAGAGAGAGAGAGAGAGAGAGAGAGAGAGAGAGAGAGAGAGAGAGACCCATTGGATGTCCTTTTAGTTTAAAAAAAGTTTTTGAATCACTCGTAATCAAACAAAATAAACACTGGCTCACTTTTCACATTATACAAGATTTCCTCTTATGCTCCGATTAATTATTTTTACAAGAGAGGGAAATTTGTTCAACCACATTGAGAACAATACGATTTACTTTTCATCATCATTATCATCATCTCCTCCTACGCCTATTGACGCAAAGGGCCCCGGTTAGATTTCGCCAGACGTCTCTATCTTTAGCTTTTAATTCAGCACTTCTCCACTCATCATCTCCTACTTCGCGCTTCATGGTCTTCAGCCATCTAGGCCTGGGTCTTCCAACTCTTCTAGTGCCTTATGGAGCCCAGCTGAACGTTTGGTGAACTAATCTCTCTTGGGGAGTGCAAAGAGAATGCCCAAACCATCTTCATCTACCCCTCATCATGTTCTCATCCACATATGTCACTCTAGTAATCTCTCTTATAGTTTCATTTCTAATCTCGTCCTCCCATTTAACTCCCAATATCTTTCTGAGAGCTTTGTTCTCAAATCTACCTAATCTATTGGAGATTGTTTCATTGTCATAAAATGATTCATGTCCAGAGAGTAACACATGTCCATAGACTTTCTTTTATGCATCATATATGAAATATTTAATTTAATGTTACTGTTCTTAAAATATTTTGTTTCAAGTTTTCATTACTACTGTTGTAGTTTATTTATTTTCTTATTTTCTCTATGAACCAGACGCAAACCAATACATAAGGGGAAAACTATGGTAAATTAAACTTTGCGTTATTGAAATTTCTTCACTCCATGAAGATAGCAAAAAAAAAAAAAAAAAAAAAAAAAAAAAAAAATCTTATCATTAACAATAAAAATCGCGTTAACAGTTGAAAATGTCATGGACTGAAATGTAATATCTTCAAAAAAAGCAAAATGGACTTTTAAACTTCTCATATTCGAATCTGCGTAATATTAAAAACATTCATATCAGACAAGTGTACGGCATATCGGGAAAAGATAAACATTGTATGGTTTACAGATACCCGGTGATATTGGTACATTCTTTAAAAGACAGGAAATGAAGAGAGAGAGAGAGAGAGAGAGAGAGAGAGAGAGAGAGAGAGAGAGAGAGAGAGAGAGAGAGAGGGGTGTTGTTTCTCAATATGTGAGTGTTTCAAAGTCATAGATATTCTGGATAACTGTAGATATTGTATTTTTATTTGGTTCTTGGATTCCAATAGACTTCGGTACTTGAGACTAATTGCTTTTCATCTTTTAATATTACTGTTATTTAGAATACAGCTGTTCTACTTATTTCAGTTTTCAGTTCAAACTTACCTAAACCGAAGGGGATTCTGAAAAATGATTATGCACAGGGAAGTATATATGAAGACATATACTGTATATACATGTAAACTGGTTAAAATTATGCAGTAAAATATATTAATAAATCATACAATGGATGTATATACAGTAAAATTTTCAATAACCATATCATGAAGGCATTTATCATGAGAGCCATTTTAATTTAAGAATCATGATCTTCATTTCATTGGCCAGGGCACCAGCCATCCGTTGAGGTACTACCGCTAGAGAGTTATGGAGTCCTTTGAATGTCCAGACAGTACTACATTGGATCCTTCTCTCTTGTTAAGATTCACTTTCCCTGTGCCTACACATGCACTAAATAGGCTGAGTTATTCTTTACAGATTCTCCTCTGTCCTCATACACCTGACAGCACTGAGATTAACAAACAATTCTTCTTTCAAGGGATTAACTAATGAACTGTAATATTACTGTTCAGTGGCTACTTTCCTCTTGGCAAGCGTAGTAAAGACTCTTTAGCTATGGTAAGCAGCTCTTCTAGGAGAAGGACACTCCAAAATCAAACCATTGTTTTCTAGTTTTGGGTAGTGCTATAGCCTCTGTACCATGGTCTTCCCCTGTCTTGGGTTAGAGTTCTCTTGCTTGAGGGTACACTTGGGCACTCTATTTTATCTAATTTCTCTACCTCTTGTTTTGTTAAAGTTTTCTTTTATAGTTTATATAGGAGATATTTATTTTATTGTTACTGTTCTTAAAATATTTAATTTTCCTTGTTTCCTTTTCTCACTGGGCTATTTTTCCTGTTGGGGCCCCTGGGCTTATAATAAGCATCCTGCTTTTCCAAGTAGGGTTGTAGCTTAGCAAGTTCCTTGTCAATATCGTTCCAAGATTTAAGTGGATTTTTTTTTTTTATATTCTTGAAAAGTTTTACTGAGGTGTTTAATCAGGACATTTGATATAATATATTATTGATCATTTTACAAAAATAAGGTACTTCAAATAATCCATTAATTTTTCACACTGAACTAGCTTACGAATGGCATGACTACGTAAATTTCAGTGGGAGATCTAAGAATTAATAAATCCTCTATTTGAATAAATCCAAAATTTTGTTCAATTATAATTAAGTAGCATTTCTTCCTCCCAAAAGTCCAAGAGAATATTAAACTTCCTGGGGATTCTAAAAGCAGTAAAAGATTGACTTCATCCGTCTACTATCTCGGTCTATCAACTAGAACAAACAAAAGAATTATCCGAAAGAGGAAGTATTATAATATTACAATGTTAAATTTACTTTGAATAGACTTTTTTTCTGTAAACCTCGTCAGAGTCAACAATATCTTAGAGTTTGGTCTGCATATACTTTGTAAATCGAATGTAAAATTATTCTCAGAACTTGGGCATAAGAATGTATGCCCTTTTTTCGAACTTTCCCCCCCATGCTCTCTCTCTCTCTCTCTCTCTCTCTCTCTCTCTCTCTCTCTCTCTCTCTCTCTCTCATTATTGCATATTCATCGCAAAATCTAATATTAACGTGAACGACGGAGGGAACATTGCAACATAAATTATAATGTTACATTCTGAGCACACATTTAAGTAAGCACAACTGAATATACTGTATATAATGATATCATATTTGATTTTATGGTGTAAAGGAATGCATATGTCCTTACATTAATTGATAACTACATTAATATAGTCACGACCCAACCGCGCCAGGACTCCTTGCTGCTGGGAGGAAGGATGCTGGTGACTGGTACAACACATGAACATACGCTACCTGGGTCTAAGTGATGTCAGGCAGGGCAACCGATCGTGACTACGGTCTACCCCAATGTCATGGGTAGATACAATACTTTTAAAAGGATATGATAAAAGACAAAAATATCTATTCCCAAAGTGTGAGCGGCGAGGCAAGACGAGATTCGACTACGGCCCTGTTTGGGCAATCCTGTCATCTCTTCATTTTCGTCAGCATTTCGGAAGTAAACCAAGCCTCGCCGAGAGCGACGTCGCCTGCCGTGATAAGGAAACTTTCCTGTTTGACCAAGATGTCATCGTCTTAATTAGTGGAGTCAGCATATTTTGAGAAACCGAGCCTGAGGGAAATCCTTTTTTAGGATATATGTCATCATGGAAGGACATGTGCTGCCCTTTTGTTACGACCTAACACGTGGTTCTAACTTTCCATTCAGACAACAAAAGCCTATCCAAAAAAATCCTGTTATGGCCGAGAAGAAGAGACAAATTGAAGCAGCCAGCCCTTTCTGCTTGTGACGAGAAGTAGCCAAGACTGCCAGCAGCCTGTCATACTTCAACAGTATAATCGAATTCCTGGGAGAAGACCTCTTATGTCCCTTCTTGATGCCACCCTTTTTGTGACGTCTTCCAGTTTCATCTGAACTTCAGCCGCCCTTCTGCTACGCTCCCCTACTGTTCCCCTTTTCTGTTGATGTTTTGATCGATTTGATTTGTCAGTTAAAGTAACCGAAGAAGTAACATTAAATTTACTTTATAAATTTATGAATAAACATGTTGTGTTTTATCGTGAGTTTCTTTTTATATTCATTTCCGATGTTTTTTTTTTTTTTTTTTTTTTTTTTTTGGTTGTTGTTGTATACATTTATTTTACTTATTAAAAGAACCTGTAACGATTTTAAGATCGTAACACCCAAAGCCAAAGAAAAGTCTTTCAAAAAGAAGGCAACCGTGCTTACCCTATACGAAGTCATGTGAAACAATATTTATTTTAGTGTTACTGTTCTTAAAATATTTCATTTTAATTGTTAATGACTTCTATTATTTCCTTATTTTCTTTCCTTAATGGGCTATTTTCCCTGTTGGAGCCCCTGGGCTTATAGTATCCTGCTTTTCCAACTAGGGTTGTAGCTTAGCAAGTAATAATAATAATAATAATAATAATAATAATAATAATAATAATAATAACAACAACAACTCACTTACAGAGTAAAATCCCTCTACATTTCCGTCTCTGTTGCTTGGCCATTTACATTTTTCAGCTGAAAGGAACAACAGCGATAAGGCTGTTTTAATCAAAGCTGTTTTCATTACTCGGGAGAGGATAAGCATTGCATTAGGTAAATAAAACAACAGCAATGAGTATTTTTGCGCTGTCAAGTTGGGCATTTAATTGAACTGGCTGCTGCATTAGCACGCAGGTTATACATTTTACAATTATTAGTATTTAGGATTATACATTTTGAAATGATTATTATTTAAGATTATACATTTTGAATAAAATCAGAAATTATTTTTTTTATTCTAATTTAAGGCAATTTCTGAGGTCATATATTTTTGTTGCAGTTTTTTTTATGGCAAAGATATGATGTTTAGTGTTCATAAAACATATTGATGATTCCTCTAACTTCGTGGTTATCAAAGACCTCTAACTTCGTGGTTATCAGTGACCCCTAACTTCGTGGTTATTAAAGACCTCTAACTTCGTGGTTATCAGGGACCTCTAACTTCGTGGTTATCAAGGACCACTAACTTCGTGGTTGTAAAGGACCTCTAACTTCGTGGTTATTAAGAACCTCTTATTTCGTGGTTATCAAGGACCTCTAACTTCGTCCACTAACTTCGTGGTTATCAAGGATCTCTAACTCCGTGGTTATCAAGAACCTCTTACTTCGTGGTTATCAAGGACCTCTAACTTCATTGTTATTAGTGACCTGCAATAAGAAAAAAATAAATTCCCTATGGCCGAGAAGGAACCGGGTTTGGGGAGGCCTTATGTCTGCTTTGTGGTGCCATTCGACTGGACTTCTGACTCCTTCCTGCCTGGGTCGTCATGCTGGTGTCATCCCATCATCATCCTGTCTGTCCTTCGTGTCTTGATATCATCTGACTCTTTCATAGGATTATCTTACTTACGGGCTGCCTTCAAGCAGGAGCCTGTGGTCCTCTTCGTTGTAAGGGGGTCCAATCTAAAACCACCCTTAAATTCAATTCCACTCTACTGAATTATTATTATTATTATTATTATTATTATTATTATTATTATTATTATTAGCTAAACCCTAGTTAGAAAAGTTAGATACTATAAGCCCAAGGGCTCCAACAGGGAAAAGTAGCCCAGTGAGGAAAGGAAATAAGGAAGTAAAAACGCTAAGAGAAGTAATGAACAATTAGAATGAAATATTTTCAGAACAGTAACAACTTCTAAAATAGATCTTTCATATATAGATTGAGGTGCAAGTCTTCACTTCTATTCATTTTGAAAGAAACTACAACTCGTTTTAAATCAACACGCATACCATAATGTTTTTTTTTTTTCTATATAGTTTATATATGATGGATTTATTTTAATGTTTATACTGTTCTTGAAATATTTCATTTTAATGGTTCCCTACTTCTCTTTGAGTTTATTTATATCCTTATATCCTTTCCTCACTGGACTCTTCTTTTTTACCCTGTTGATTATAGCATCCTGTTTGTCCAAATAGAGTTGTAGCTTAGCTAGTAGTAATATTATTATTATTAACAACAACAACAATAATAATAATAATAATAATAATAATAATAATAATAATAATAATAATAATAATAATAATAATAATAATAATAATTCATTATTTTTCCGGTCGAAAGGAATCAATTACTTCTCGTAATATATGATTTTTATGAATAGGTTTTTATGTGGGATGATTATCTTTATACATATTTTATACATATTGTTTTAAACATGTTCATTTGTATTTAGCACGATGCAGATTTATAACGTAGGTGAGAGCAGTGATATTTCCACACATTTTAAGATCTCTGTTAATCAAGTTGATAAAATATTCATTTGATACATAGATGAAAGTGACATGTTTAATGGTTAAATTAGTGAGAAAATAATAGAGTTAATTCTTTGAAAAGTATGCAAGTTACTATAGCTCATTCCGATTATCGTCATCACAAATCCAGCCATTCAATAATCCTTAAATTCTTTCTTATATAAAAGTTATATTGTTAAATGTTTGAAATGAAGCAGAAGAAGAAAAAATTACATAAGACGTCCCTCACAAATCCAGGGATTCAATACTTCTTAATTTCTTTCTTAAATAACAAAAAAGGTTATATAAATAAGTCTTTAAAATTAGAAAAAAAATCTTACATAAGACATCCCTCACAAATCTAGCAATTCAATACTCCTTAATTTCTTTCTTCTAAGAGAAAAAGCTATACAGATATGTCTTTAAAATGAAGAAGAATAAAAAAATTACATAACACGTACCTCCATTTATTCATCACGACTTTATATAACCTGCTCACACATTATTAAAATACTTCATCGGTTAAAAATCACGTTAAGATAATTATATACTAAACCAAAAAAAAAAAAAAAGCCAAATAAAATTTGAGTAGTTCAAATCCGTCAGTGGTTGTTTAGGAAAAAATTAGGGGTGTCTGTGTTTTTTATTTCTTTTGTTGGGCCACTTTGCATAATATGGTAAAATACAGTTTAATTAGCTAAGAGTTGCTTTAATGGGTTACAATGGAGTCCATTTCTTTTATGTGTGATGTATTTAGCATCTTTCTTTTGTTTATCTGAAAGAAACAAACAACAATGGAAGAATCTTGTCTAAGGATTTATAATATGGGCCGGCATAGGGGGTTTTTGACCCAATGTTTCGATTTCAAAGTTAAACCAATTGTCAGATATATATATATATACAGTATATATATATAT
>NC_090754.1:82525534-82528034 GCF_036898095.1 Palaemon carinicauda
TACCCCAAGACAGTGGGAAGACCATGTTACAGAGGCTATGGCACTACCCAAGACTAGAGAACAATGCTTTGATTTTGTAGGGTCCTTCTCCTTGAGATGCTGCTTGCCATATCTAAAGAGTCACTTCTACTTATATCAAGAGGAAAGTAGCCGCTGAGCAATTACAGTTTAAAGGTTTAAAGGTCGCTCAGAAATGGCAGAGGCAAGGGACAGTGACATTGCCCAATCAAGCAAGACAATGTCTTAGAGACTGACCATATATACACATGATCAGTGCCTAAGCCCCCTCGCCACCCAAGCTAGGACCAAGGAGGACCAGGAAATGGCTGCTGATGACACAGAAGATAGACCTATAGGAGCCAAACCCCCCTTGCTTAGCTCACAAAGATGATGAGGTTGCAGCGACCAAAGAAACTAACTATTTTGACCGAGACTCGAACCCCAGTCTGGCGTTCACCAGTCAGGGACGTTACCACGCCGGCCACCAAAACCATTTACAATGAAAATTTTCGTCTTTAATTTATATGAAACGCCTTCATTACTCCTGTCAAGTGGGACCCACGAACTTAGATCATGCGAAAACTCCAATATTCCTCTAAAGACGAATTCTTAAGAAAGAACATAGTCATCTCAGCTGAAGATGAATTTCAGTTGATGCCGCTTTTCGCCCTGATGGATGAAGTTGCTTTTGGTGAAACCTTGATTAAACTTCTTTTCAGCCATTCTGAAAAGCAAAGTTCAGAGCAGGAACATTTTACAGAGATTTAGGATTCCAAACAATTAAAACTTTGTCATATAAAAGTGATGTAATGAGATGACTTACAAGTTTGATAAGCTTAGAAGAAGAAGAAGGAGAGAGAGAGAGAGAGAGAGAGAGAGAGAGAGAGAGAGAGAGAGAACACTTTATAGGAGTAAAATTTCAAACTTGTAAAAGACACAAATTGCTTTTGATAAACTGCCGATTTTAAGGCAAATGTATCAAGATGAACAAAGTATAATCAGATATTCAAATGTCTAATTATGATTACGAAGTCTATGCAATCATAGGTTAAATTATCTTTCAAAAAGCATAATTTTTCACTTATCAGATATGTGAATTTTTTTAATTAGATTAAGATGATTGCTTAAAATCCCACATTCTTCCAGACCTGAAAAATTAAATATAAATGGAAGACCATTACCTTAACATATCATGATTTCAGGAGAGAATAATCCATGAAGAAACTGAATCAATATTCAAAGTTTCACTTCATACGCAGAAACATTTATTATTGGGTTTGCAGACCTATTAGAAATGGCATAAAACAAATTTATCTTTTCTAGAGATGTCAACAAAAGCTTATCACTGATTTATAGATGCTGAAAAAATACAGTTTCGTTGTTTCATGATCTTTGAAATAACTACAAGGGAAAAATATGGGATTTGTATTCCATTTAAGGGTAGAAAGGAATCTTTACCTATGATAAGAAGCTCATCTTGGAGATGGACACTCCAAAGTCAAACATTGATCTTTAGTCTTGGGTAGTGCCAGAGCTCTGTACCATGGTTTTGTATTTTCTTAGAGTAGTGTTCTCTTGCTTGCAGTACACTTGGGCACACTATTCTATCTTATTTCTCTTCCTCTTGTTTTGTGGAAGTTTTTATAGTTTATATTGGAAATATTTATGCTAATGTTGTTACTGTTCTTGAAATATTGTATTTTTTCTTGTTTCCTTTCCTCTGGTGGGCTATTTTCCCTGTTAATGCCCCTGGACTTGTAGCATCCTGCTTTTCCAACTAGGGTTGTAGCTTAGCTAGAGATAATAATAATAATAATAATAATAATAATAATAATAATAATAATAATAATAATAATAATAATAATAATGAAAATGATAATAATAATAATAATGATAATAATCAGGTCATGCTATAGCTTGATAACTCTCTCTCTCTCTCTCTCTCTCTCTCTCTCTCTCTCTCTCTCTCTCTCCCCTTGGAGTAGTGACATATATGAAAAACGTTAAATTAAAAGTAATAACGCTTTTAAACCATGTGAGGCATTCGTGATTTGTACAATAGACAAAGAGAGAGAGAGAGAGTCTTTATATCCTCAACTTACTCCAGATATGAATGTGTAACAAAGACACTTTTACACACAGGAAGGAAGTAGTAGAAAACTTGTGAGCTGTTTTGATGAAAAGGGGGATTTTGGGATTTATTATTCCATGGGGACAATTTCAAATAATTTCTTTAACAAAAATGGGACTCTTCTGGAATAAAGTTAAATTTGTTCTGGTCTGAAAAATAAATAATTAAACAGAGACATCTATTACCTCTTGTTCCAAAATATACTGCATGTAAGAAAAAAATTATTTGCAAAATAATAAATGTAAGTAAAACAAATGGACCTAAAAAAATTACCTACTTAACGATGGGTAATGTAGTTCATCATCTCTCGTTGCATGTATATAAGTGCAAGATTGCAAGGAAAATTGTAAATTCACGCAAACACACACA
>NC_090754.1:82530819-82558319 GCF_036898095.1 Palaemon carinicauda
CCTAAGTATATCATAACTTGATTTGTTTATATATATAAGTGTCATAACTTAATTTTTCATATCCATAAGTAGGTCATAACGTAATTTTTCATATCCATAAGTAGGTCATATCTTGATTTTTTATATCCATAAGTATATCATGATTTGTTTATATCTATAAGTGTCATAACTTGATTTTTCATATCCATAAGTACGTCATAACTTAGTTTTTCATGTCCATAAGTATGTCATAACTTAGTTTTTCATGTCCATAAGTACGTCATAACTTAGTTTTTTCATGTCCATAAGTACGTCATAACTTAGTTTTTCATGTCCATAAGTACGTCATAACTTAGTTTTTTCATGTCCATAAGTACGTCATAACTTAGTTTTTTGATATCCGTAAGTACGTCATAACGTAATTTTTCATATGTATAAGTGTCATAACTTCCTTTGACCAAAGTTTATTCTTAGGACATGAGGTCCCTCCGAGTGTTGGACAAACCCAAAGTGTCGTTAGAGTCGGGGACGTAAGTTAACTTCCAATGGACTTTGAAAGCAATTGGGTTTTGGAATAGAAAGAGAACAGGGTCTCTGAAGTCACAGTTGTTTCTCAGTTGGTCAGCAGTTACTAGGCAGGCTCAGTAGCGTTATATTTTAGATCTGAAAATAGTGTATTGGTTTATTACTCCTAGTTGAAAATCTCTCTCTCTCTCTCTCTCTCTCTCTCTCTCTCTCTCTCTCTCTCTCTCTCTGTGATCCAGAATATTGTATTTGTTTATTATTCTTAATTAAAAATCTCTCTCTCTCTCTCTCTCTCTCTCTCTCTCTCTCTCTCTCTCTCTCATATACGCAATTCGGAAGGATACATTTCATACAAAGGAATTGTTTACTAAAGCTACCCAAAACAATTTTTTACGACAGTTAAAATGATGCGAAAGTATAGAAAACAAATCCTCACATCTTTTCTCGTATCTCTTTGGCCACATATGTTAATTAAGGTTCGAATTGTAATTTAAATAATAATAAAAAAGATTAGTTTTCATGCTGGTGCTTTATATGTCTCTCTTAGCTGGAGATCCGAAATTATTGTATTCGTGTAGACTTTTTAGTTTTTTGCCTTATTCTATTCGAAGGTTGTATAAAGGTGTTAATCATGATACTGTATCCCAAAATTTCAATTATTTTAGTTTTGAGCTCTGGCCACAACCAAGTAGGAAAGGGTATATTTCGATTTCCTTTCTTAGTACATCATTTCAGTTTCACCATTAGTAACCTTGAGTCATAGCAATGTTTAAATTCTTATAAAATCGTCGTTATTTTAACCTGGTTTTGATTGATGTCAATGTTTACAGACGCGTATTTTGTGTGCAAGATTCTCCCTACGTTTAGTCGTCCTTGTATAATTAAAGAAAAAAAAATCTTCATTTTGTTGAAAATAAAATGTAACTACCCATAACTGTAACAGGTTCCTCTTGGAGGTTGTGGTAGCCTGTTAGCAACGTCCTTGCTCGGTGATTGCCAGACTGGGGTTCGAGTCCTGCTCAAATTCGTTAGGTCCTTTGATCATTACATCCTTCACCGTCCTTGTGAGCTAAGGATGAGGGATTTAGGGGAGCCTATAGATCTACCTGCTGAGTCATCAGCAACCATTGCTTGGCCTTTCCTGGTCCTACCTTGGGTGGAGAGGGGTCTTGGGCTCTGATCGTATATATGGTCAGTCTCTAGGCCATTGTCCTGCTTGCTAGGGCAAATGTCACAGTCCCTTCCCTCTACCATTCATGAACGGCCTTTAAACTTGTTCAAGTTGATATGGAAGTTTATTCTGGGATTAGAAATAAATGAATCTGAAAAAGTAAATATATTATCCTTTACTCATTGCCCAATGCAGGTTTAAATCGAAAATGCAAATATATTACAAACGATTGTTTCTGGATGAAACTTCGTAGATTATTAATTTAATATATATATATATATATATATATATATATATATACACGCACGCACATATATGTGTATATATATATATATATTTATATATATATCTTAATTTTTTTCATTGAGATTCATTTTTAATTTTCAAAGGTTACTGAAATAATGCTTGGGTTAGGAAATAATAAAAAGTGTTGGCTACCTCATATTTATAACATATGACTAAGAAAATAAACTACATACTGTTGCCTTAGTTAATGTAGTTTTGCGTGGACATACACACTCACTCAACACACACACATACAGAGAGAGAGAGAGAGAGAGAGGAGAGAGAGAGAGAGAGAGAGAGAGAGAGACCCATTGGATGTCCTTTTAGTTTAAAAAAAGTTTTTGAATCACTCGTAATCAAACAAAATAACACTGGCTCACTTTTCACATTATACAAGATTTCCTCTTATGCTCCGATTAATTATTTTTACAAGAGGGAAATTTGTTCATCCACATTGAGAACAATACGATTTTCTTTTCATCATCATTATCATCATCTCCTCCTACGCCTATTGACGCAAAGGGCCCCGGTTAGATTTCGCCAGACGTTTCTATCTTGAGCTTTTAATTCAGTACTTCTCCACTCATCATCTCCTACTTCGCGCTTCATGGTCTTCAGCCATCTAGGCCTGGGTCTTCCAACTCTTCTAGTGCCTTATGGAGCCCAGCTGAACGTTTGGTAAACTAATCTCTCTTGGGGAGTGCGAAGAGAATGCCCAAACCTTCTTCATCTATCCCTCATCATGATCTCATCCATATATGGCACTCTAGTAATCTCTCTTATAGTTTCATTTCTATCTCGTCCTCCCATTTAACTCCCAATATCTTTCTGAGGGCTTTGTTCTCAAATCTACCAAATCTATTGGAGATTGTTTCATTGTCATAAAATGATTCATGTCCAGAGAGTAACACATGTCCATAGACTTTCTTTTATGCATCATATATTTTGTATATGAAATATTTATTTTAATGTTACTGTTCTTAAAATATTTTGTTTCAAGTTTTCATTACTACTGTTGTAGTTTATTTATTTTCTTATATTCTCTATGAACCAGACACAACCAATACATAGGGGGAAAACTATGGTAAATTAAACTTTGCGTTATTGAAATTTCTTCACTCCATGAAAATAGCAAAAAAAAAAAAAAAAAAAAAAAAAAAAAAAAAAAAAAAAAAAATAATCTTATCATTAACAATGAAAATCGCGTTAACAGTTGAAAATGTCATGGACTGAAATGTAATATCTTCAAAAAAAGCAAAATGGACTTTTAAAACTTTTCATATTCGAATCTGCGTAATATTAAAAACATTCATATCAGACAAGTGTACGGCGTATCGGGAATAGATAAACATTGTATGGTTTACAGATACCCGGTGATATTGGTACATTCTTTAAAAGACATGACATGAAGAGAGAGAGAGAGAGAGAGAGAGAGAGAGAGAGAGAGAGAGAGAGAGAGAGAGAGAGAGAGGAGAGAGAGAGAGAGTGGGGGTGTTGTTTCTCAATATGTGAGTGTTTCAAAAGTCATAAATATTCTGGATAACTGTAGATATTGTATTTTTATTTGGTTCTTGGATTCCAATAGACTTCGGTACTTGAGAGTAATTGCTTTTCATCTCTTAATATTACTGTTATTCAGAATACAGCTATTCCACTTATTTTAGTTTTCAGTTCAGACTTGCCTAAACCAAAGGGGATTCTGAAAAATGATTATGCACAGGGAAGTATATATGAAGACATATACTGTATATACATGTAAACTGGTTAAAATTATGCAGTGAAATATATTAATAAATCATACAATGGATGTATATACAGTAAAATTTTCAATAACCATATCATGAAGGCATTTATCATGAGAGCCATTTAATTTAAGAATCATGATCTTCATTTCATTGGCCAGGGCACCAGCCATCCGTTGAGGTACTACCGCTAGAGAGTTATGGAGTCCTTTGAATGTCCAGACAATACTACATTGGATCCTTCTCTCTGGTTAAGATTCACTTTCCCTGTGCCTACACATACACCAATTAGGCTGGGCTATTCTTTACAGATTCTCCTCTGTCCTCATACACCTGACAGCACTGAGATTAACAAACAATTCTTCTTCTCTCAAGGATTAACTAATAAACTGTAATATTACTGTTCAGTGGCTACTTTCCTCTTGGCAAGCGTAGAAAAGACTCTTTAGTTATGGTGAGCTGCTCTTCTATGAGAAGGACACTCCAGAATGAAACCATTGTTCTCTAGTCTTGGTAGTGCCATAGCCTCTGTACTATGGTCTTCCACTGTCTTGGGTTAGAGTTTTCTTGCTTGAGGGTACACTTGGGCATACTATTCTATCTAATTTCTCTACCTCTTGTTTTGTTAAAGTTTTCTTTTATAGTTTATATAGGAGATATTTATTTTATTGTTACTGATCTTAAAGTATTTGATTTTCCTTGTTTCCTTTTCTCACTGGGCTATTTTTCCTGTTGGGGCCCCTGGGCTTATTATAAGCATCCTGCTTTTCCAACTAGGGTTGTAGCCTAGCAAGTTCCTTGTCAATATCGATCTAAGATTTAAGTGTTTGTTTTTATTCTTGAAAGTTTTACTGAGGTGTTTAATCAGGACATTTGATCTAATATATTACTGATCATTTTACAAAAATAAGGTACTTCAATAATCCATTAACTTTCCACACTGAACTGGCTTACGAATGGCGATGACTACATAAATTTCAGTGGGAGATTTAAGATTTAATAAATCCTCTATTTGAATAAAATCCAAAATTTTGTTCAATTATAATTAAGTAGCATTTCTTCCTCACCGAAAGTCCAAGAGAATATTAAACTTCCTGGGGATTCGAATAGCAGTAAAAGATTGACTTCATCCGTCTACTATCTCGGTCTATCAACTAGAACAAACAAAAGAATTATCCGAAAGAGGAAGTATTATAATATTACAATGTTAAATTTACTTTGAATAGTTCGATTTTCTGTAAACCTCGTCAGAGTCAACAATATCCAAGGACTTTGCATATACTTTGTAAATCAAATGTAAAATTATTCTCAGAACTTGGGCATAAGAATGTATGCCCTTTTTTCGAACTCCCCCCCCCCCTCTCTCTCTCTCTCCTCATCTCTCCTTCCTCTCTCTCTCTCCTCTCTCTCTCTCTCTCTCTTCTCTCTCTCTCTCTCTCTCTCTCTCTCTCTCTCTCTCATTATTTCATATTCATCGCAAAATCTAATATTAAAATGAACGACGAAGGGAACATTGCAACATAAATTATAATGTTACATTTTGAGCACACATTTAAGTAAGCGCAACTGAATATACTGTATATAATGATATCAAATGTGATTTCATGGTGTAAAGGAATGCATATGTCCTTTCATTAATTGATAACTACATTAATATAGACACGACCCAACTGTGCCAGGACTCCTTGCTGCTGGGAGGAAGGACGCTGGTGACTGGTACACACACATGAACATACGCTACCTGGGTTTTAAGTGATGTCAGGCAGGGCAGTACATTAATAGAAGTCATGTGAAACAATATTTATTTTAGTGTTGGCAGTGTTCTTAAAATATTTTATTTTAATTCTTAATTACTTCACTTATTTCCATATTTCCTTTCATCACCTGGGGCTATTTTCCCTGTTGGAGCCCCTGGGCTTATAGCATCCTGCTTTTCCATCTAGGGTGGTAGATTAACAAGTAATAATAATAATAATAATAATAATAATAATAATAATAATAATAATAATAATAACAAAAACTCACTCAGAGTAAAATCCCTCTACATTTCCGTCTCTGTTCCTTGGCCATTTTTCAGCTGAAAGGAACAACAGTGATAAGGCTGTTTTAATCAAAGCTGTTTTCATTACTCGGGAGAGGATAAGCATTGCATTAAGTAAATAAAACAACAGCAATGAGTATATTTGCGCTGCCAAGTTGGGCATTTAATTAAACTGGCTGCTGCATTAGCACGTGGGTTATACATTTTGAAATTATTATTATTTAAGGTTATACATTTTGAATAAAATCAGAAAATTCTTTTTTTTTTTATTCTAATTTAATGCAACTTTCGAGGTCATATATATTTTAGTTGCAGTTTATTTTGATGGAAAAGATATGATGTTTAGTGTTCATAATACATATTGATGATTCCTCTAACTTCGTGGTTATCAAAGACCTCTAACTTCGTGTTATCAAGGACCTCTAAATTCGTGGTTATCAAAGACCTCTAACTTCGTGGTTATCAAGGACCTCTAACTTCGTTGGTTATCAAGGACTTCGGCCTTAAATTCAATTGTCCGTTTCGGACCTGCAATAAGAAAAAAATAAATTCCCTATGGCCGAAAAGGAACCGAGTTTGGGGAGGCCTTATGTCTGCTTTGCGGCGCCACTCGACTGAACTTCTGACTCCTTCTTGCCTCGGTCGTCATGATGCTGTCATCCCATCATCATCCTGTCTGTCCTTCGTGTCTTGATATCATCTGACTCTTTCACAGGATTATCGTACTTACGGGCTGCCTTCAAGCAGGAGCCCTGTGCTCCTCTTCGTTGTAAGGGGGTCCATTCTAAAACCGACCTTAAATTCAATTCGACTCCACTGAATTATTATTATTATTATTATTATTATTATTAGGCTAAGCTACAACCCTAGTTAGAAAAGCAAGATGCTATAAGCCCAAGGGCTCCAACAGGGGAAAGTAGCCCTGTGAGGAAAGGAAATAAGGAAGTAAAAACGCTAAGAGAAGTAATGAACAATTAAAATTAAATATTTTCTAAAGTAGATCTTTCATATATAAATAGAGGTGCAAGTCTTCACTTCCATTCAAACTACAACTCGTTTTAAATCGACACTCATACTCTAATGTTTTTTTTTTTTTTTTCTTTAAATAGTTTATATATGATGGATTTATTTTAATGTTTTTACTGTTCTTAAAATATTTTATTTTAATTGTTCCTTACTTCTCTTTGAGTTTATTTATATCTTTTTATCCTTTTCCCTCACTGGACTTTTTAACCTGTTGGGTCTCTTGATTATAGCATCCCGCTTGTCCAACTAGAGTTGTAGCTTAGCTAATAGTAATAGTATTATTACCAACAACAACAAAAACAACAACAACAACAACAACAATAATAATAATAATAATAATAATAATAATAATAATAATAATAATAATAATAATAATAATAAATGTATCATTTTGCTAATTGAAAGGAATAATTTACTTCTCGTATTATATGATTTGTATGAATAGATTTCTATGGGGAATTATTATCTTTATACATATTTTATACATATTTTTTTTTTTAAAACAGGTTCATTTGTATGTAGTTAGGATGCAGACTTATGACGTAAATGAGGGCAGTGATATTTCTACACATTGTAAGCGGTCTGTAAATTGATTTGATAAAATATTTATTTTAATACATAGGTGAAAGTTATTGGTGATATGTTTAATGTTTTAAATTAGTAAGGATATGATACAGAGTTAATTCTCTCCTTGAAATTGAAAAAGTATGCAAGTTTACTATAGCTCATTTGGGTTATCAATATCACTAATCCAGCGATTCAATACTCTTAATTTTCTTTCTTCTAAGAAATACTAATTTATACAGATAAGTCTTTAAAATTAAAAAGAAGAAAAATCTTATATAATACGTCCCTCCATATAGTCATCCCAACTTATCATAACCTGGCTCATACATTCTAGAAATATTTCTTAGGTTAAAAATCACGTTGAAATAATTATATATTAATACCATTAAAATGCAAATAAAGTTTGAATAGTTTCCTATTCGTCGGAGGATTTATTTTAGAAAAATGTGGGAGTCTGTGTTTCGTATGTTTCGCTGAGACACTTAGCATAATATGGTAAAAAAAAACGGTTCAATTAGAAACGAGTTGCCTTAATGGATTACAACAGTCTTTTTTTTTTTTTTTGTGTGTGTGTATTTTAGCGTCTTCCTTTGTTTATCTGAAGGAAACAAACAACAATGGAAGAATCTCGTCTTAGATTTATAATATTGACCCGGAAAATTAAGTTTCTAACACAATGTTTCGATTTCAAAGTTAACTCAAGTCATATATATATATATATATATATATATATATATATATATATAGTATATATATATATATATATATATATATATATATATATATATGTATATATAGTATATCTGTATATATACATAAATATATAGGAACACATACATATATATATAGTTTATAATATGTGTGTGTATATATATATATATATATATATATATATATATATAGTTTATATGTGTATATATATACATATATATATATATATATATATAAATATATTATATATATATATATATATATATATATATATAATCCAAAAATACTTTTTGATATCGAATTCACTGTCCCCTCTGATCAGAGACCGAAGGGGGAAATAACTTTATGACAATAGCTTCTATTCGGCCAAGGATTATATATATATATATATATATATATATATATATATATATATATATATATATATATTATATATATATATATATATAATCCAAAAATACTTTTTGATGTCGAATTCACTGTCCCTCAGGATCAGAGACCGAAGGGGGAATTAACTTTATGGCAATAGCTTCTATTCGGCCAAGGATTCGAACCCGGACCAAGTCGAAACTGAGGTTACAGTGACTCCGACTTTACCACAAGACCATAAAAGTCGGAGTCTCTGTCATCTCAGTTGTGGTGGGCCCTGTTTAGTAACGTCCCTGACTGGTGATCGCCAGACTGGGGTTCGGGTTCCGCTCAAACTTGTTAGCTTCTTTGGTCGCTGCAACCTCAACATCCTTGTGAGTTAAGGATGAGAGGTTTGGGGGAGCCTATAGGTCTATCTGCCGAGTTCTCAGCAGCCCATTACCTGGACCTCCATGGTCCTAGCTTGGATGGAGAGGGAGCTTGGGCGTTGATCATATGTATATCAGTTCAGTCTGTCCGGGCATTGTCCTGCTTGCTAAGGCAATATAACTGTCCCTTGCCTCTGCATTTCAGGAGTTGCCTTCAAAGTCTTTAAACATACATTTGTTTTTAGGTCAGTCCAATTACATGTAATAAATGGCGTAGATTTTCCAAAATGTAAATCCTGATTCAGTCGTACAAAAAGCTGAATCAGCATTTGAGCAAATAACATCTCCCAATAAATCAATCAAAATGATTAACCTAATATGCCTTTAGGCCTGACGATATTGAATTTTTTGCCGAATCCTCATTTGCAGTAATTGAGGAGAGAGGAGGAGAGAGAGAGAGAGAGAGAGAGAGGAGAGAGAGAGAGAGGAGAGAGAGAGAGGAGAGAGGGGAGGAGAGAGAGAGAGAGAGATTATATACAAAATCTGGGATAATTATTTATCAATATATCTCATACAGATATCCATATTTCATAATGAGGGCTTAAAATCCTCTTTTTGGGGAAAACGGAGAGAGAGAGAGAGAGAGAGAGAGAGAGAGAGGAGAGAGAGAGAGAGAGAGAGAGAGAGATCAAATTCAATGGGCGTGATGAAATCGTTTCACCTCCCAAAATCGAATCATGGTACACACGAATTGGGAACATTTATTAATTGTATAATGAATTTCATCGAATTGCGAGAGCTGGTGATTTATAGCGTTCCTCATCTGTGACCAGGACATTTTAAATTTCACGTACTGTAAAGACAAATGTAAAATTAATCAAAACAAAATTTGTTGATCATCGATAAAAGTAATACTGAAATCTCATCATCATCAACATCATCATCATCCTACGCCTATTGACGCAAAGTCGTCTCTATATTGAGCTTTTAATTCAATACTTCTCCATTCTTCATCTCCTGCTTCGCGCTTCATAGTCCTCAGCCATGTAGGGCCTGAGTCTTGCAACTCTTCTAGTACCATTGTGGGTGCCCAGTTGAACTAATCTCTCTTGAGGAGTTCTGAATACTGAAATCTATAAAGCGAACAAAAGTTATATATGGATATAAATCTATCGATATGTTACGATATTTTATCAAGCAAATTGAGTTATTATCAGTATTATTACTATCATTGAATTTCTAGGTTCTTTTCCTGGTCATGTCACCCAGAGTAGTGGGTAAGGTATCTTTTATTGGATCTGTGTATCTAACGCAAATTCAGTAAATAAAGTGGTTTGTTTTTTTCTGAAACATTATCGTTATATAATTTTTTTATCCATTAAATATTGATGTGTCTACAGAATGCGTTAGGTATCATGAATAAGCACTAATGCATTATTATTATTATTATTATTTATTATTATTATTATTATTATTATTATTATTATTATTACAAGCTAACCTACAATCCTAGTTGGAAAAGCTAGATGCCATAAGCTCAGGGGCTCCAACAGGAAAAAATAGCCCATTGAGGAAAGGAAACAGGAATTAATGAATTACAAGAAAAGTAATTGACAATTAAATAAAATATTTTAAGAATAGTACAACATTAAAATATTACCTTTCATGTATAAACTATAAAATCTTTAAAAATAAAAAAACACAGGAGGAAGAGAAATAAGATAGCGTACCCAAGTAAGAGAACTCTACCCCAAGACAGTGGGGAAGACCATGGTACAGAGGCTATGGCACTACCCAAGACTAGAGACCAATGCTTTGATTTTGTAGGGTCCTTCTCCTTGAGGAGCTGCTTGCCATATCTAAAGAGTCTCTTCTATCTTTATCAAGAAGAAAGTAGCCGCTGTGCAATTACAGTTTAAAGGTTTAAAGGTCGCTCATAAATGGCAGAGGCAAGGGACAGTGACATTGCCCAATCAAGCAGGACAATGTCATAGAGACTGAACATACATACATATGGTCAGTGCCCAAGCCCCTCGCCACCCAAGCTAGGACCAAGGAGGACCAGGCAATGGCTGCTGATGACTCAGCAGATAGACCTATAGGCTCCCCCCAAACCAACCCCCATGCTTAGCTCCCAAAGATGGTAGGTTGCAGTGACCAAAGAAACTACTGAGTTTGAGCGGGACCCCTAACCCCAGTCAGGCGTTCTCCAGTCAGGGACGCTACCGAATCAGCCACCACAACCCTTTATTACAGAAGAAGTTCGGTAATCTCTTTTTTAGTCAGTTTACAGTGAAAATTTTCGTCTGTAATTTATATGAGGACGCCTTCATTACTCCCGTCACATTGAACCCATTAAATTAGATCATGCGAAAACTCCAAGATTCCTCTAAAGACGAATTCTTAAGAAAGAACATAGTCATCTCAGCTGAAGATGGAAGTTCAGTTGATGCTGCTTTTCGCCCTGATGGATGAAGTTGCTTTGGTGAAACCTTGATTAAACTTCTTTTCAGCCATTCTGAAAGCAAAGTTCAGAGCAGGAACATTTTACAGAGATTTAGGATTCCAAACAATTAAAACTTTGTCATATAAAAGTGATATAATGAGATGACTTACAAGTTTGATAAGCTTAGAAGAAGAAGAAGAAGAAGAAGAAGAAGAAGAAGAAGAGGAGAGAGAGAGAGAGAGAGAGAGAGAGAGAGAGGAGAGAGAGAGAGAGAGAGAGAGAGAGAGAGAGAGAGAGAGAGAGAGAGAGAGAGAGAGAGAGAGAGAGAACTTTATAGGAGTAAAATTTCAAACTTGTAAAAGACACAAATTGCGTTTGATAAACTGTCGATTTTAAGGCAAATATATCAAGATGAACAAAGTATAATCAGACATTCAAATTTCTAATTATAGATTACGAGGTCTATGCAATCATAGATTAAATGTCCTTCAAAAAGCATAATTTTTCACTTATCAGATATGTGAATTTTTGTAATTAGATTAAGATGATTGCTTAAAATTTCACATTCTTCCAGACCTGAAAAATTAAATATAAATGGAAGACCATTACCTTAACATATCATGATTTCTGGAGAGATTAATCATGAAGAAACTGAATCAGTATTCAAAGTTTCACTTTATTATTATTATTATTATTATTATTATTATTATTATTATTATTATTATTATTATTATTATTATTATTATTATTATTACTACTACTTGCTAAGCTACAGAAAACATTTATTATTGGGTTGCAGATCTATTAGAAATGGCATAAAACTAATTGATCTCTTCTAGAGATGTCAAAAAAAAGCTTATCACTGATTTAGAGATGCTGAAAAATACAGTTTCGTTGTTTCACGATCTTTTGAAATCACTACATGGCAAAAATATGGGATCTGTATTCCATTTAAGGGTAGAAGAGAATCTTTACCTATAATAAGAAGCTCATCTAGGAGATGGACACTCCAAAATCAAACATTGATCTTTAGTCTTGAGTAGTGCCAGAGCTCTGTACCATGGTCTTGTATTTTCTTATAGTAGAGTTTTCTTGCTGGGAGTACACTCGGGCACACTATTTTATCTTATTTCTCTTCCTCTTGTTTTGTTGAAGTTTTTATAGTTCATATCGGAAATATTTATTCTAATGTTACTGTTCTTGAAATATTGTATTTTTCTTTGTTTCCTTTCCTCTGCTGGGCTATTTTCTCTGTTGAGGCCCCTGGGCTTGTAGCATCCTGCTTTTCCAACTAGGGTTGTAGCTTAGCTAGAGACAACAATAATAATAATAATAATAATAATAATAATAATAATAATAATAATAATAATAATATTATAATCAGGTCACGCTATTGCTTGATAACTCTCTCTCTCTCTCTCTCTCTCTCTCTCTCTCTCTCTCTCTCTCTCTCTCTCTCTCTCTCTCTCTCTCTCTCTCCTTGAAGTAGTGACATATATGAAAAAATTTTAAATTAAAAGTAATAACGCTTTTAGACCAGGTAATGCATTCGTGAATTGTACAATACACAAAGAGAGAGAGAGAGCGAGTCTTTATATCCTCAACTTACTCAAAGTATGAAGGTGTAACAAGACACTTTTACACACAGGAAGGAAGTAGTAGAAAACTTGTGAGCTGTTTTGATGAATACAGAGATTTTGGGATTTATTATTCCATGGGGACAATTTCAAATAATATTTTTTTTAACAAAAAGGGACTGTTTTGGAATAAAGTTAAATTTGTTCTGGTCTGAAAAATAAATAATTAAACAGAGCCATTTATTACCTCCTTTTCCAAAATATATTGGATATAAGAAAATTATTTGCAAAATAATAAATGTAAGTAAAACAAATGGACCTAAAAAAATTTACCTACTTAACGATGGGTAATGTAGTTCATCATCTGCCATTGTATTGTATATAAGTGCAAGATTGCATAGAAAATTGTAAATTCACGCAAATATGATTTATATATATATATATATATATATATATATATATATATATATATATATATATATATATATATACACACATTCATGTAGTCGGAGGTATAATTAGCTGTAATGAAATATACTATATATATATATATATATATATATATATATATATATATATATATATATATATATTTATATATATATATATATATACATATGTATATATATATATATATATATATATATATATATATATTTATATATATATATATATATATACATATGTATATATTTATATATATAAATATATATATATACATGTGTGTGTGTGTTGTGTTTGTGTATATGCATATAGACTATATATATTTATGTATACTTACATATAAACATATTTTATACTGTGCATATCTATGCATATGTATAATGCTAATAGGTCTATCTACTGAGTCATCAGAGCCATTATCCAGTCTTCCTTGGTCCTAGCTTGGGTGGAAAGGGGCCTTTAGCGCTGATCTTATATGTATGCGTGTATATATATATATATATATATATATATATGTATATATATATATACTTATATATATATATATATATATATATATAGATATATATATGGTCAGTCTATATGGTATTGTCATGCTTGCCAGGGCATTGTCACTCTCCTTTGCCTCTGCTATTCATGAGTGGCCTTCAAGCCTTTAAACTTTGGTCATAGCCCAGGACTTTTAGGGTTTTGAGTGGAAATAATTAGATAAAAGCTGAAACTTTGCAGAAATATAGACAATTGTGACTTGAATAACATATGAAAAGTCCCACTGTCTCCCGCGCTTGCGTTAGCCGCCATATTGGAAAATGGCCGCCATATTGAAATTTCCTTAAAATTGAAATATCTCAAAAAATATTACTTTTATCAAAAAACACCATTCAATAAACGTTGTTTAGAATTGGTTTTTATATAGGAATCAATGTGTTATTTTACAAACATAAGTAAATTTATGTGCAGGAAAAATAAAAATATTGAAATTTCATTCATAATTTTATTTTCAACAACATTTTCCTTGGAAATGGTGGACTGCATGTCAAAATGCTTCGAAACAAATGTTGTAGAACAAACATTTTTCTTTTAAAAGGTAGAAACAAGTTTATGTCTATTTTGAAAACTAAAGAAGTTACAAGACATAAATGAAGAGAAACGCTAGACCTTAACCGCACCCTTGATAGGTTGGGAACGTTCCACAGCATGGGTGGTGTGAAATGTGTAACGCCTGCCAGTGCAGTATTAACCAGTACTGCAGTTCAGAGAATTATGGATGTAAGTAGTTCAAGTAATGCTGGGGGAACAATTCCAATAAAGACATATAGAAAACCTACAAACATGTCAGGTATGCAAAATATAATAGCAAAGGCATCTATCTCATGCGATACATATCAACCAGTAACTGTAAAACATGCTCGACAGTTAGATACCTTATGGGTATGTGGAAGCTACTTGAGTACAAGTAAAATACCAGGCTGGAATGGCTACATGCAAGCAGCAATGAGAGATGGTCATTTTGAAACTAGTATTCTTGCACTCCCCTTCATCAACTTGAACCCAGGGAATCTATCAACTATATACACAGCACTTTTACATGCTGTTGAGGGCACTAAGTCCCAGAATTAAACTCACTGTGTAGTAACTTTTGACCAGCCCCTCTATATGAAAGCAGTTGAAAAAGTTGGTGCAGTTGGCGAAGAAAGCCCACTGTCAAAAGTAGTTGTGCGTTTGGGTGGGTTCCATCTTCTCATGTCCTTCATGGGAGCAATAGGCACCGTCATGCGTGGAAGTGGACTGGAAGAATTGTTGGTCACAATATATTCAGAAATTTCTGTAAGACACATGCTTTCTGGACACACATATTACCGTGCCCTTCGAGCTCACTTTCTTACTCAGGCTGCTCTTACAAGAATTCTTCTAGATGATGTCCATATGAATGATGAAGAATGTAGTGTAATCCTGGAGATATTCCACTCCTTCTTGACCCATGAAGTTGATGTTGAAGACGTACTAAATAATGAAATCTTAACAGACATTAATACTAAGCTGATAAACATCAATCAAAAGGAGGACTTGAGTCGCACAGCAAGACTTTGGTTGCAATATCATGAGCAAGTATCCCTAATCAAGCTCTTTCTGAGAGCTGAACGCACAGGACAGTGGGATTTGCACCTGTATTGTGTACGAGAGATGCTTCCACATTTCCATGCTGCGGGCATCTACATTATGCCAAAGCTGCACAGATTTATTTACAGCAAAAGCATGAACAATACAATGGCAAAGAAGGAATATGAGAAACTTACAATTGATGGATTCTTCACGGTGCGTCGCAGTAATCGTTATTGGTCAGGGACATAGAGTGATATGATAATTGAGCAGTATCTGATGAAGGGATTTAAATCTTCTGGGGGACTTACACATGGCAGGGGTATTACCGAGAGCACTTTAGCCCAGTGGATAAAAGCAATGCCAGCAAGTACACACGTTTGTGATGCTGTGGAGAAATTTACTGGTGTTTCATCTGCAACAACTGAACAGCATGTTGAATAGAGAGAATCACGACAGTTTAATGATGAGAAGCACTTACAAATATTGCAGAACTGGCTACGATCTCACTCTCCATTTCAAGAAACTTTTAGTGGGTTGGTATCCTTGGGAACAGGAATAATTGCTGATGATTTAGTGAACTGTGACACAGCAAAATCAATTGGCTTAAAAGAAATGCATGATATGGATGGCAAGAAGTTCTCAACTATTCACTTAAAAAGAAAGAACGCAGTACGGTCAATATCAGTCATGAGGAATGGACTGAAAGTGCGTGAGGATGTTGTTGCAGTGAACTCTCAACAGCAGAATAATATGTGTTTTGAAAAATGATGACCAACTTGCTAATTATATGACTTATGAATTGGCCCCTAAACCTCCTTCACTCTTTGACGACACCTCAATGAGAAAAGGCCACAAAGCAGCCTTAGTGACTAAATTGGAACCATATGGACCTTGGGAAGGGTTAGTTTCAGATGAATACCAGTATGTTGTGGATGGTGGTCATCTTCTTCATAAAGTTGTGTGGCCAAGGCCAGCTATGTATCGGGATATTTTTCAAGCCTACACAGGTTATGTAATCAATCATCATGGCTAAAATGCAACAGTTGTTTTTTATGGCTACCCAGTGACACCAACAACCAAATCTCAAGAGCAAAATCGTAGGGCATCCAAGCATTGTTCTATAGAAGTTGAAGTCAATGAGGAATGTTACTCAACGTATCCTGTGTAATAAGCGTAACAAGACACTGCTGATCAGTAAACTGAAGGACCACATGCAGCGTGCTGGCATTACAGTTATAATTGCCAAGGAAGATGCAGATATGTCTATTGTTCAAACTTCTTGGTCATTAGAAAATAGTGAACATAATGTAGCAGTGGTGGGTGACGACACAGACTTACTAGTACTTCTAGTATCTCTTTCTAAATAATCCACAAAAGTACATTTTATTAAACCTGGTAAAGTACACAACCCCAACAAGATCTATGATATTTCGAAACATATCTAACCAGGAAACCTGGAACATCTTCGTCAACATCTGTTCCTCCACGCTGTTACAGGCTGTGACACAACATCAGCTTTATATGGGAAAGGAAAGAAAAAGTCCTTTGATATTTTGAAGAGCCAAGACATATGCAATACAGTGTATGTATTTGATAACCGAGAAGCATCTAAAGATGAAGTGGCCAAAGCTGGCGAAGCTTTCCTCCTTTCTATGTACGGAGCGGAGAAATTTCAAACATTGGACAGGTATCCTTTGCATGCCTATTAGAGAACAGTTGTAAAGATGTCACTTAAATCTGAGTTTCAGTTATCAACATTGCCACCAACAAGTGATGCAACTCGCTTGCACTCGTTTAGGGTGTTCTACCAAGTACAGCATTGGCATGGTAACCATCTCTCTCCAGTCGAATGGGGATGGGAGAGTTCCAAAAATGGGCTGAAACCCATCCCTTCAATGAAACCTCCAGCTCCAGATGACTTGTTACATTTAGTCAGCTGTAACTGTCGCAAAGGATGCCGCCATCAATGTGAATGTCGTAGGGCTGGTACATCATGCTCATCCATCTGTGGACAGTGTCGTGGTGTTGGATGTGAAAATTCACTACCATTTGAGGAGGATGTTGAAGAAGACGCTCATGAGATGGAAGAAAACTTAGCATAAAGAATGTTTGAGCTCTGAGTGTGTTCTATTCAGATATAATTCAATCCATATTTACTTTAAAGAGAACGCTATATGACATACTTGTCCCACAATTACTTTATGTACTTCATGCAAACCTGCTGTTATATTTTTATGTGTTTGAGAGCTTACATTTTTATTAATGAACAATCTCTCAGCTGAAATATTTTCTTTCGTATTTATTGTTATTGCACATGTAAGTATAAACAAAGTGTATGTATTATTAATCTTACACAAGGTAATTGTCTGAAACCTCATTAATATATCAGGCATCCTTCTCTATTCTAAAAAAAAAAGGCACTAGATCCTTTCACTGCTATTGTAAATTTCACTATTAAGAAATGAATAATGATGCCTATCAAAACATTGTCCAATGATTTATCTGAATGATTGCAAATCAACACTTCTTAATTAAAAAAAAAAAAAAATGTTTGATTCTGTACGTGAAAATTTGACATTTCAGTTTTCTATATATTTTCCTCCATAACTTTTTTATTTATGAATATAAGTATAAACTTGTATATAAGGTTCAAAAGAAGAAAGTTTGCTCTATAACTTTTGTTTAGAAGCATTTTGTCATATAGGACACCAGTTCTGTGGAAATTGTCCCTGAAAATAAATTCATTACTTTAATTTCAATATTTTTCTATTTTTTCATATATATTTTCTCTTTTTTTTTAATTAATCTAGTGAGTACTATAAACCAATCATTTCTGAACAACTTTTATTGAGTGGTGTTTTTTGATAAAATTGATATTTTTCGAGATATTTGAATTTTAAGGAAATCCAATATGGCGGCCATTTTCCATAATGGCGGCTAACGCAAGCGTGGGAGACAATGGGAGTTTTAATATGTTGTTCAGGTCACAATTCTCTATACCTGTGCAAAGTTTCAGCTTTTATCTAATTATTTCCCAAAACTCCCCAATTTTGACATATCGTTCCTGGGCTATCAGTGACTGATTATCTTCACTACTTAATTAAACTAGTGTTCTTTGGAAGTAACGTATTTTTTTTAATTTGCTTAGCTTATTCAGTTACAATACATAATCCTACTTCAAATATATCGATATATTTCTCAAATTATTCAATTCTTGTATGTAATGGATATAATCTGAATAAAGGTGAATTCTATGTTCCTTCATAAAATGTAATTGGTGAAATTCTCCATGTTTTTTTGTTTTTTTTTTATCTTTGGGATTAGCCACAAATTTTCAGGCAAAAATTATGAATACAAATAAACTGTAATCAGTTACTCGTTTAATAAGAGAGAGAGAGAGAGAGAGAGAGAGAGAGAGAGAGAGAGAGAGAGAGAGAGAGAGAGAGAGAGAGAGAGAGAGAGCACCAAAGTTTGTAAAACATTCATTTTAAGTGACATGAATTTCCATCTTTATAATTTATGTGTCGGAGGACGCGTGGTGGAGAATACTGCATGCGTTTTTTGCCTCTTCTTTATAAGTAAAAGCTTCTCTGAGGAGAGAGAGAGAGAGAGAGAGAGAGAGAGAGAGAGAGAGAGAGAGAGAGAGAGAGAGAGAGAGAGAGAGATTTAAAGGTATAAAGGCCACACATGAATGGGGAAGCAGGGTACAGTGACATTGCCCTAGACTCCTAGTGGCTGACCATATGTATATATGATCATCGACCAACACCCCCCCCCCCCTCTTCACCCAAGGTAGGACCAGGGAGGACGACACAATGGCTGTTGATGACTCAGCAGGTATACTTGTAGGCAAACCAGCCATCCTTAGCTCACAAGGATGGTGAGGTTGCAAACACAACAAAAAATTATCAAGCTTGAGCGGGACTCAAACCCCAGTCCGTTGGACGCCAGGCAGTGACGTTTCCAATAGGCCAGCACAATCTTAAACAGAGAGAGAGAGAGAGAGAGAGAGAGAGAGAGAGAGAGAGAGAGAGAGAGAGAGAGAGAGTAAGGGAATGTGTATGCTTTCTACTACACATCAGTATGTATCGATAATAAGTTTGTGTGTGTTTGTTTACACGTGATACATGATCAGATTTTTTCTTAAAGGAGGTCGATACGTGCAGGAATAAGGAAAGATAATTGTCATGAATTTTAGACTTGGCAATAGTTAGAACAAGGCCAAACTCTGGAGACCATTTATTGGTCTTGATCAACTTCAAACAGGAGCTCAGACGTCGTCACTGGATAAAACTTTCTGGTTCCCAGCGTGTGAAGGATTCATATTCGGTTCCAGCTGCCTTTCCTTTATATTTATTTTTCTATTCTTCTTTATTTCATATTTCGATTAATCATTCACGCGATGATAATCTTTTGGATATATATTTGCTGAGTAAATGAAAGTCTTTTTAAGCAATTTATTATTATTATTATTATTATTATTATTATTATTATTATTATTATTATTATTATACACGAAAGTAACTAAGGATACCTCCTTCCTTTTACATTTATCGCTAAACAGTTAAATTAGAAAGGAAAACAATTAAAATGACACGAATTCTGCACGGGGAAGTAGACAGACCACTGGCAATAAATGGATATATCTCTACCCATTATGCCCAGTAAAATAACTCGTCATCAAATATATCCTATAATTATTCATACAATATCAATATAGTTTATTGTTTATTCCTAAAGAAACATCAAATATTAAGGTAAAGAAATAAAACTTTTTTTTTTTTTTCTTTTTGAAGGACGCTCATGAATGGCAGAGGCAAGGGACAGTGACATTGCCCTATCAAGCAGGACAATGCCCGAGAGAATGACCATATCACATGTGATCAGCGCCCAAGCGCTCTCTACACCCAAGTTAGGAACAGAAGAACCAGGCAATGGCTGCTGCTGATTCAGCAGATAGACCTATAAGCTCCCCCAAACCCCCCATCTTTAGTTCACAAGTGTGGTGAGGTTGTAGCTACCAAAGGAACTAACTAGTTTGACCCCAGTCTGTCAACCACCAGGCAAGGGCGCTACCACTAGGCTACCACAACCCTATTATACAGCTCTTCTAGGAGAAGGATATTCCAAAGTCAAACCATTGTTCTCTAGTCGTGGGTAGTGCCATACCCTCTGTACCATGGTCTTCCACTGTCTTAGGTTAGAGTTCTTTTGCTTGAGGGTACACTCATGCACACTATTCTATCTAATTTATCTTCCTATTGTTTTGTTAAAAATTTTATATCTTATATAAAATATTTCATTTTTCCTTGTTTCCTTTCCTCACTGTGCTATTTTCCCTTTTGGGGCCCCAGTGCTTATAGCATCCCGTTTTTCTAACGGGTTGTACCTTGGCAAGTAATAATAATAATAATAATAATAATAATAATAATACACAGTTTCATAAGCTGGATTCCAAACAAAATAAAACTGCTGTTTGGGCTGTTTTTATCCTTTGTACCATTTTCCTTTGATTATTTCACAGTAAACACTCTTTGAAAGAAGCAATGTTCCCTGAAGTGAAAGCAAAACATTTCATGGAAACCTTTAAGAACATCGGATATCTTCAATGGGCGAAGTGGAGTAAACATGAAAACTGCCGAAGTTTTATTGAAGTTGTTCAAAATACATGAAAATCTGTGATTTCTCTCTCTCTCTCTCTCTCTCTCTCTCTCTCTCTCTCTCTCTCTCTCTCTCTCTCTCTCAAGTGTACTGACACCGTTATTGCGAACTAAATATGAGCGCACATATATACGCACATATATCCACGCACATTTGTAGAAGTTCATCCTTCTAAAGCAATAAGGCATAACGATAATCAAATGAAAGATGGGGACAAAAAAAAAAAGATATATGAAAATAGAAGGAAATTATGTGTGAAGAATCCACCATAATTAGAAATTTAGTTTGTTCTTAAATACACCAAAGTCTTCCATTAGGAAGGAAACACGTATTGGGGAAAGGGGACAAGAACAGATTACACCCTGCACCCCACTATCTTTCCAGACAGATATTCTCCAATGTACACATCGGCCCGGTTACAAGTCACGGTCGAAATGCCGTAGTTGAAATCCGAGCATTCTCCACCAAACGAAATGCATAGAACTTTGGGTCAACAAAGAGCTGGCATCTGTTAACACAGCAGAGGTCCGGCCAAACCCTGTTGCCTGTTGCAACGTCGTTTATACGCTGTGAGCCTCTGTTTCAATCAGAGCGGGATTTTCAGAGAAGGAATGCGTAAATATTATCTTGGAGGCAACGAGATGACAACGGGCTTTTAGGACACTGGTAAATCTGTGTTTGTATACCAGGGTCTTGCTTGTAGAAATGATAGAGTTCAGAATTTCTAATGCATGTGTATATGTATGAATAAACACATGCACACATTCAATGTATATATATATATATATATATATATATATATATATATATATATATATATATATGTGTGTGTGTGTGTGTGTGTGTGTGTGTGTGTGTGTATTTAGAAATGTATTTAGATATAACATGTATTTATTGGCGTGGATATTACGTGAATTGGACATTTTGCTTTACCGTTACCTTGACATTTAACCTTGACCTTCCAAATATTAGTCATTTCCATCTTTTTATATAACAGCTAATCCCTGCAAGTTTCGTTACTCTACGATTACAATTGTGGCCAGAAAGCGGTTCACGAACAAACACACGCACCCAAATTACAAACACACAAACGGGCGAAAACATAACCTCCTTCCAACTTCGTTGGCTGACTTAATAAGCAATACAATAATGATCCAACTGTATTCTTCTTAGACTGCAGTCCTTATATGTAACGCATTCCAAAGGCAGAAGTAAGTGGACAATTATATTTGTTTTGTTTTATATACTATTTTAAATTTTTGTGTGAAAAAATGTAATTTCTTATTTTTATTTCATACATACAATTAGTCTTATATGGGTCCTCTGTGCTTTTAGATTAAAGATCGTTACCTGTCGAAGTAAATGTTACGCCGGGAGAAGAGACCGAAATTAAACGAATGATAAGGATTGGATAGAGAGCTGCTGATAAACAAAACGAGATTATGAAAGGTAAACTGCCACTTTTTCTAAAAATAAAAGTATTTAATCATATAGAACAAACCCTAGTTCCAACTCTCAAAGAGCTAATAAGAATAATAATGGGAATAACACTAAGGGACAGAAAAGGAATAATATGGATAAGAGAGAAATCTAAAATAGAGGATATTCTAACATGTAAGAAAAAGGAATGAACATTGGCAGGAGATATAGAGATAATGACAGATAATAGATAAACAAGAAGAATAAGAGAAGGAGTCCTTAGAGAATGCGAACGAAGTAGGGGAAGGAAGAGAAGGCGATGGATTGACGAGCTAAGAAAATTTGCTAGTATAGACTGGAATAGAAAGACCATGAACAGACGCGTGTGGAAGGACATGTCTGAGACATTTGTCCTGCATTCGACTTGCAACGACTGACGCCAATGATATATATATATATATATATATATATATATATATATATATATATATATATATATATATATATATGTATATATATATATATGTATATATACATATATATATATATATATATATATATATATATATATATATATATATATACATACAGTGGAACCTCTACATCCGAACGTATCTACATCCGAATTTTCCAACATCCGAAGTAAAATTCGAGCAAATTTTTGACTCTACACCCGAATTTTATTTCGACACACGAAGTAGCAATTTTCGTCGTACCGGTTGTATCCGAATTTTTCGACACGCGAAGTACAATTCGAACACGTTCCGACTCTACACCCGAATGTTTTTTTCGACACCCGAAGTAAACAATACTCGTACGCGTAGTCGGTGCTCATAGCGCCTGAAGTGTTTTTTATTTCCGCCAATAGAAGGCAGCACATCGACCTCGGAGGGATGCTCAATTAGCCCGGCTTGGGTCAGTCCTCTGTTCTCGTCGGCTTCTTGCGGTTGTGCTCTGTGCGTTCTGATATTAACTGTGATTTAATCGTGATTTTTTACGTGCATCCATTAACGATAATTTACGTAAATCATGGGTCCAAAAAGGCTTAGTTTTGCCAGTGGTAGTGGTAGTGGTGAGAGAAGGAAGAAGGAAATGCTTTCTATAGAAATTAAACAGGAAATTATTGAAAAACATGAGCGTGGCATCCGCGTGAGTGAACTTGCTAAACAGTATGGCCGTAATATGTCGACGATCTCGACAATCCTTAAACAGAAGGAAGCTATTAAAGCAGTGAAACCTTCTAAGGGGATCACTATAATTTCCAAACGCCGTACCCCTATCATAGAAGAGATGGAACGACTTCTACTAGTGTGGATTAAGGATAGAGAGATCGTTGGCGACACCATCACCGAAACTGTAATCTGCGAGAAGGCGCACGCCATCTTTACGGACTTGAAGGAGGAGAGCTCTGGGGGTGATGCTGGGGAGAGTTCAACTGAGCCTTCCTCAGATGATTTCAAGGCATCTCGTGGCTGGTTCGAGAAATTTAAGAAACAGTCCGGGATTCATTCAGTTGTTCGCCACGGAGAGGCTGCTAGTGCGGACACAAAGGCTGCATCTGACTTTGTTAAGAACTTCGAAAATATCGTAAAGGAAGAAGGCTACGTAGAGCAGCAGGTGTTCAATTGTGATGAAACCGGGCTGTTTTGGAAGAAGATGCCGAGTCGAACCTACATCACTGCCGAAGAGAAGAAATTGCCTGGGCATAAGCCAATGAAGGATCGGTTGACTCTTGCTCTATGTGCCAACGCTAGAGGGGACTTTAAAGTCAAGCCCTTGCTTGTTTACCATTCGGAGAACCCTAGGGCCTTTAAAGCACACAACGTCGATAAGGATCAGCTTCATGTTTTCTGGCGATCCAACTCGAAGGCCTGGGTCACTAGGCAATTCTTTGTGCAATGGGTAAACCAAGTTTTCAGTCCTTCTGTGAAGAAGTATCTTCATGAGCAGAAATTGCCTTTAAAGTGCCTGCTATGCCTTGACAATGCACCCGCTCACCCCCCCCGGACTTGAAGATGATATCTTCGATGAATTCAAGTTCATAAAGGTGCTGTATCTTCCACCAAATACCACCTCTATCCTCCAGCCCATGGACCAGCAAGTCATCTCTAATTTTAAGAAGCTGTACACCAAGCACTTATTCAAGCAGTGCTTTAATGTCACGCAAAGCACCAACTTAACTTTGGGTGAATTTTGGAGGGGCCACTTCAACATCGTGCACTGCTTGAAGATCATAGATCAGGCTTGGGTGGGATTAACTCGACGGACCCTCAATTCTGCATGGAAGAAGCTGTGGCCTGATGCAGTTTCTCCCCGAGATTTCGAGGGTTTTGACCCCGAACCTGATCCCGTGGTCGGTGCAGCGGAAGCCGTAGAGGAAATCGTCTCCCTTGGCAAGTCCATGGGTCTGGAGGTCAACGCAGATGACGTTACGGAACTCGTTGCCGAACATCACGACGAACTGACGACGGATGAGCTCAAGGAACTCCATGCTATGTCGGAGCACATGAGTGATGACGAGAAAGAGAGCGAGGAGGTAGAACATGTGTTAGGTTCAGCGCAAATAATGGAGGTGTTAGGAAAATATCAAGACGTGGTCGACTTCATCGACAAATACCATCCAAAGAAATTGCAGGTTTGTCGTGTAGTTTCTCAATTCGATGATGTTTGCCTAACTCACTTTCGAAGCATTCTGAAAAGCCGTACCAAGCAATTATCTATCGATGCTTTCTTTAAAAAAACTGCGAAGCGAACTCGCGATGAAGAGGATGTAAGTGAACCGAAGAAAACGGCAAAGAGTGAAGAGGAAGAAAGTGAAACACAGAAAACGGAAAAGAGTGAAGCAAAAGAAATTCAGTCAATTTTAAATGTAAGTGATAGTGATTAAAATTACGTAATCATCAAAAAGAAAAAAAGAAAATGTAAAAAAAAAATATGAAATATAAAAAAAAAAAAAATAAGCTAAGTTATGTTAAAGTTCACTTAGTGTAAGTTAGAATAAGTTACGGTAGTGTTACGTTTATCGTAGTTAACCTCTCTACCTTCTCGCCGTCCGTCCGTCTCCTCTCTCCTCTCTGCGTAGCGAAGACGAACAACACCTGCGCTGGAGTTTCTAAGGTAAAGTGACGCTAAAAACCCGTTTCTTATTTATCATTTTTTGCTAATTCTTCTTATTTACATGTCTATTCTTCTTATTTACATGTCTATTATCTAATTTAGTGTTCATTATTCTCATGGGAAAATTATGTGTAGTAGTTTATTAAGAAGTTATCATAGGTTTTTGGGCTCAACCACGGATTAATCCTATTTCAATGTATTCTTATGGGAAAATTCGTTTCGACATCCGAACAATTTCTACATCTGAAGTTGGTTCTGGAACGGATTAAATTCGTATGTAGAGGTTCCACTTTATATATATATAATCATCATCATCATCATCTCCTGCGCCTATTGACGCGAAGGCCCTCAGTTAGAATTCAGCAGTTGTCTCTATTGAGCTTTCAAAATACTTCTCCATTTATCATCTATTTCCCACATCATGGTCCTCAACCATGTATGCCTTGGTCTTCCAACTCTCTCTCTCTCTCTCTCTCTCTCTCTCTCTCTCTCTCTCTCTCTCTCTATATATATATATATATATATATATATATATATATACATACACACACATATATATATACATATATATATATATATATATATATATATATATATATATATATATATATATATATATATATATATATATATATATATATATATATATATATATATATATATATATATATATATATATATATATATATATATATATATATATATATATATATATATATATATATATCAATGGTTCATTTATTAGGGAAATATTGCATTATCAAATTCACCTATTCCATATAAAAAAGAAATATCCTCTAACATGCACTGGTATAAAGGAAAGAGAAATAAAGCCGTATTCGATAAACAGAGACCCAATTGAAATTGACGTAATAACTCTTTTTCAGCTCCGTTCTCCAATAAAAACCAGATATAGATGTTGCCGAGTGACCTGTGATAAATATTCATAGGTCATTTGATGAATTCATTCATGGTCCCCTCATGCAGTCTCGTGCCTTTTATCGAGTTCGAGTGTTGATTAGAGAAAGATAAACAAAACTCATGAAAGGTTGTTACATTTTTTCGAGTATTATTTCTACTTCTGCCACCTTTTTCCAACTTCAGAAAATATATTTTAAGCGAGATTATCTGGTACGCGATGTAACCCATCATCATTATTATTATTTTTATTATTATTATTATTATTATTATTATTATTATTATTATTATTATTATTATTATTATTATTATTTTAAGCGACTTAGAATGTGCCGGCAGATTTTTATCCCCGCTAACATATTTGGAAGGAGGTTATGTTTTCGCCCGTTTTAGTGTTTGTTTGGGAACAATTTCCTGGCCACAACTTTAATCGTAGAGTAATTAAACTTGCAGGGATTAACTTTTGTATAAAAAACTGGAAATCATGAAATTTTCGAAGGTCAAAGTGAAAGGTCAAGGTCACAGTCTTGCAAAATTTCCTATTCACGTAATCAGCTTTATGTTTCGACGTTGTAGTCACAGAAACGTCAAACTTGGTTGATAATTGAGTGTATGAAAATCCACCCCAGTTAATACATTTCAAGGTCAAAGGTGAAGGTCAAGGTCGAGCAAAAGATTGAGAAATGAGCTGCCGCGGCGGAGGTTTGCGCTCTACTGAGTTCCCCTCTAGTTTAATTTTTTGTTTGGCAGTCACCCATCTGATTATTGGCTATTCACTGAACCCCAACGTCTCCTTTGCTAGAATGAATCGCGAAAGGATATCCGGAACAACTCCTGCAAACATATGAAAACTCCATTGAAAAGATATTCACTGATAAACACTAATCTCATATTATTTCTAATCTCAATGACGAGGTTCATTACAGACCAAATTTTGAAATGTTATTTTCATTTCTTGTATGTTGCAGCAATAACTGTGACGTAAGTAAAGGAATCAGAGAATTTTAAATCAGTCAATTAATAGAAAAACA
>NC_090754.1:82563319-82570819 GCF_036898095.1 Palaemon carinicauda
AATCACCGGGAGGTGGAACCGAGAAGTAATGTTCAGACAGCAACTGTAACGTTCACAACGCTTCCAAAGGCTAAAATCACTGCCAGATCTTTACTCAGACAACCTCTATATCGTTTACAACGCTTCCAAAAGGCTAAAATCACTTCTAGATCTTTGCTCAGACAACCTCTATATCGTTTGCAACGCTTCCAAAAGGCTAAAATCACTTCTAGATCTTTGCTCAGACAACCTCTATATCGTTTACAACACATCCAAAAGGCTAAAATCACTTCTAGATCTTGACTCATAAGCCTCTATATTGTTTACGCTTCCAAAAGGCTAAAATCACTGCTAGATCTTTGTTCAGACAGCCTCTATATCGTTTACAACGCTTCCAAAAAGCTTAAATCACTTGTAGATCTTGGCTCAGTGAGCCTCTACATCGTTCACAGCGCTTCCAGAAGGCTAAAATCACTTCTAGATCTTGATTCAGAGAGCCTCTATATCGTTTACAACACTTCCAAAAGGCTAAAATCACTACTAGATCTTTGCTCAGACAGCCTCTATATCGTTTACAACGCTTCCAAAAAGCTTAAATCACTTGTAGATCTTGGCTCAGTGAACCTCTACATCGTTCACAACACTTCCAGAAGGCTAAAATCACTTCTAGATCTTGATTCAGAGAGCCTCTATATCGTTTACAACGCTTCCACAAGGCTAAAATCACTGCTAGATCTTTGCTCAGACAGCCTCTATATCATTTACAATGCTTCCAAAAGTCTAAAATCACTTCTAGATCTTTGCTTAGACAGCATCTATATAGTTTACAACGCTTCCAAAAGGCTAAAATCACTTCTAGATCTTGACTCATAAGCCTCTATATTGTTTACGCTTACTGAAGGCTGAAAACACTGCTAGATCTTTGCTCAGACAGCCACTATATCGTTTACTACGCTTCCAAAAGGCTTAAATCACTTGTAGATCTTGGCTCAGTGAGCCTCTACATCGTTCACAACGCTTCCAGAAGGCTAAAATCACTGCTAGATCTTTGCTCAGACAGCGTCTATATCGTTTATAATGCTTCCAAAAGGCTAAAATCACTTCTAGATCTTGGCCCAGAGAGCCTCTACATCGTTCACAACGCTTCCAGAAGGCTAAAATCACTGCTAGATCTTTACTCAGACAACCTCTATATCGTTTACAACGCTTCCAAAAGGCTTAAATCACTTGTAGATCTTGGCTCAGTGAGCCTCTACATCGTTCACAACGCTTCCAGAAGGCTAAAATCACTGCTAGATCTTTGCTCAGACAGCGTCTATATCGTTTACAACGCTTCCAAAAGGCTAAAATCACTTCTAGATCTTGGCCCAGAGAGCCTCTACATCGTTCACAACGCTTCCAGAAGGCTAAAATCACTGCTAGATCTTTGCTCAGACAACCTCTATATTGTTTAAAACTCTTCCAAAAGGCTTAAATCACTTGTAGATCTTGGCTCAGTGAGCCTCTACTCGTTCACAACGCTTCCAGAAGGCTAAAATCACTGCTAGATCTTTGCTCAGACAATCTCTACATCGTTCACAACGCTTCCAGAAGGCTAAAATCACTGCTAGATCTTTGCTCAGACAGCCTCTATATCGTTTACAACGCTTCCAAAAGGCTAAAATCACTTGTAGATCTTGGCTCAGTGAGCCTCTACATCGTTCACAACGCTTCCAGAAGGCTAAAATCACTGCTAGATCTTTGCTCAGACAGCCTCTACATCGTTCACAACGCTTCCAGAAGGCTAAAATCACTGCTAGATCTTTGCTCAGACAACCTCTATATCGTTTAAAACGCTTCCAAAAGGCTAAAATCACTTCTAGATCTTGACTCATAAGCCTCTATATTGTTTACGCTTCCAAAAGGCTAAAATCACTTCTAGATCTTGGCCCAGAGAGCCTCTATATCGTTTACAACGCTTCCAGAAGGCTAAAATCACTGCTAGATCTTGGCTCAGTGAGCCTCTACATCGTTCACAACGCTTCCAGAAGGCTAAAATCACTGCTAGATCTTTGCTCAGACAGCCTCTACATCGTTCACAACGCTTCCAGAAGGCTAAAATCACTGCTAGATCTTTGCTCAGACAACTTCTATATCGTTTACAACACTTCCAAAAGGCTAAAATCACTTCTAGATCTTGGCCCAGAGAGCCTCTATATCGTTTACAACGCTTCCAAAAGGCTGAAATCACTTGTAGACCTTGGCTCAGTGAGCCTCTACATCGTTCACAACGCTTCCAGAAGGCTAAAATCACTGCTAGATCTTTGCTCAGACAGCTTCTACATCGTTCACAACGCTTCCAAAAAGCTAAAATCACTGCTAGATCTTTGCTCAGACAGCCTCTATATTGTTTACGCTTCCTGAAGGCTAAAATCACTGCTAGATCTTTGCTCAGACAGCCTCTATATCGTTCACAACGCTTCCAAAAGGCTAAAATCACTTCTAGATCTTGACTCATAAGCCTCTATATTGTTTACGCTTCCTGAAGGCTAAAATCACTGCTAGATCTTTGCTCAGACAGCCTCTATATCGTTTACAACGCTTCCAAAAAGGCTAAACTCACTTCTAGATCTTGGCCCAGAGAGCCTCTACATCGTTCACAACGCATCCAGAAGGCTAAAATCACTGCTAGATCTTTGCTCAGACAGCCTTTTTATCGTTTACAACACTTCCAGAAGGCTAAAATCACTGATAGATCTTTGCTCAGACAACCTCTATATCGTTTACAACGCTTCCAAAAGGCTGAAATCACTTGTAGATCGTGGCTCAGTGAGCCTCTACATCGTTCACAACGCTTCCAGAAGGCTAAAATCACTGCTAGATCTTTGCTCAGACAGCCTCTATATCGTTTACAACACTTCCAGAAGGCTAAAATCACTGATAGATCTTTGCTCAGACAACCTCTATATCGTTTACAACGCTTCCAAAAGGCTAAAATCACTGCTAGATCTTTGCTCAGACAACCTCTATATCTTTTACAACGCTTCCAAAAGGCTAAAATCACTTCTAGATCTTGGCCCAGAGAGCCTCTATATCGTTTACAACGCTTCCAAAAGGCTAAAATCACTGCTAGATCTTTGCTCAGACAGCCTCTATATCGTTTACAACGCTTCCAAAAAGGCTAAACTCACTTCTAGATATTGGCCCATAGAGCCTCTACATCGTTCACAACGCATCCAGAAGGCTAAAATCACTGCTAGATCTTTGCTCAGACAGCCTCTATATCATTTACAACACTTCCAGAAGGCTAAAATCACTGCTAGATCTTTGCTCAGACAGCCTCTATATCGTTTACAACGCTTCCAAAAGGCTAAAATCACTTCTAGATCTTGGCCCAGAGAGCCTCTATATCGTTTACAACGCTTCCAAAAGGCTGAAATCACTTGTAGATCTTGGCTCAGTGAGCCTCTACATCGTTCACAACGCTTCCAGAAGGCTAAAATCACTGCTAGATCTTTGCTCAGTGAGCCTCTACATCGTTCACAACGCTTCCAGAAGGCTAAAATCACTGCTAGATCTTTGCTCAGACAGCCTCTATATCGTTTACAACACTTCCAAAAGGCTAAAATCACTTCTAGATCTTGGCCCAGAGAGCCTCTATATCGTTTGCAACGCTTCCAAAAGGCTAAAATCACTTGTAGATCTTGGCTCAGTGAGCCTCTACATCGTTCACAACGCTTCCAAAAGGCTAAAATCACTGCTAGATTTTTGCTCAGACAGCTTCTACATCGTTCACAACGCTTCCAGAAGGCTAAAATCACTGCTAGATCTTTGCTCAGACAACCTCTATATCGTTTACAACGCTTCCAAAAGGCTAAAATAACTTCTAGATCTTGACTCATAAGCTTCTATATTGTTTACGCTTCCTGAAGGCTAAAATCACTGCTAGATCTTTGCTCAGACAGCCTCTATATCGTTTACAACGCTTCCAAAAAGGCTAAACTCACTTCTAGATATTGGCCCATAGAGCCTCTACATCGTTCACAACGCATCCAGAAGGCTAAAATCACTGCTAGATCTTTGCTCAGACAGCCTCTATATCGTTTACAACACTTCCAGAAGGCTAAAATCACTGCTAGATCTTTGCTCAGACAGCCTCTATATCGTTTACAACGCTTCCAAAAGGCTAAAATCACTTCTAGATCTTGGCCCAGAGAGCCTCTATATCGTTTACAACGCTTCCACAAGGCTGAAATCACTTGTAGATCTTGGCTCAGTGAGCCTCTACATCGTTCACAACGCTTCCAGGAGGCTAAAATCACTGCTAAATCTTTGCTCATACAGCCTCTACATCGTTCACAACGCTTCCAGAAGGCTAAAATCACTGCTAGATCTTTGCTCAGACAGCCTTTATATCGTTTACAACACTTCCAAAAGGCTAAAATCACTTCTAGATCTTGGCCCAGAGAGCCTCTATATCGTTTGCAACGCTTCCAAAAGGCGAAAATCACTTGTAGATCTTGGCTCAGTGAGCCTCTACATCGTTCACAACGCTTCCAGAAGGCTAAAATCACTGCTAGATTTTTGCTCAGACAGCTTCTACATCGTTCACAACGCTTCCAGAAGGCTAAAATCACTGCTAGATCTTTGCTCAGACAACCTCTATATCGTTTACAACGCTTCCAAAAGGCTAAAATAACTTCTAGATCTTGACTCATAAGCCTCTATATTGTTTACGCTTACTGAAGGCTAAAATCACTGCTAGATCTTTGCTCAGAGAGCCTCTATATCGTTTACAACGCTTCCAAAAGGCTAAAATCACTGCTAGATCTTGGCCCAGAGAGCCTCTATATCGTTTACAACGCTTCCAAAAGGCTGAAATCACTTGTAGATCTTGGCTCAGTGAGCCTCTACATCGTTCACAACGCTTCCAAAAGGCTAAAATCACTGCTAGATCTTTGCTCAGACAGCCTCTATATCGTTTACAATGCTTCCAAAAGGCTAAAATCACTGCTAGATCTTTGCTCAGACAGCCTCTATATCGTTTACAACGCTTCCAAAAGGCTAAAATCACTGCTAGATCTTTGCTCAGACAGCCTCTATATCGTTTACAACGCTTCCAAAAGGTTAAAATCACTTCTAGATCTTTGCTCAGACAGACAGCCTCTATATCGTTTGCAACGCTTCCAAAGGGCTAAAATCACTGCTAGATCTTTGCTCAGACAGCCTCTATATCGTTTGCAACGCTTCCAAAAGGCTAAAATCACTGCTAGATCTTTGCTCAGACAGCCTCTATATTGTTTGCAATGCTTCCAAAAGGCTAAAATCACTGCTAGATCTTTGCTCAGACAACCTCTATATCTTTTGCACCGCTTCCAAAAGGCTAAAATCACTGCTAGATCTTTGCTCAGACAGCCTCTACATCGTTTGCAACTCTTCCAGAAGGCTAAAATCACTGCTAGATCTTTGCTCAGACAACCTCTATATCGTTTACAACGCTTCCAAAAGGCTAAAATCACTTCTAGATCTTGACTCCTAAGCCTCTATATTGTTTAAGCTTCCTGAAGGCTAAAATCACTGCTAGATCATTGCTCAGACAGCCTCTATATCGTTTACTACGCTTCCAAAAGGGTTAAATCACTTGTAGATCTTGGCTCAGTGAGCCTCTACATCGTTCACAACGCTTCCAGAAGGCTAAAATCACTTCTAGATCTTTGCTCAGACAGCCTCTATATCGTTTGCAACGCTTCCAAAAGGCTAAAATCACTGCTAGATCTTTGCTCAGACAGCCTCTATATTGTTTGCAATGCTTCCAAAAGGCTAAAATCACTGCTAGATCTTTGCTCAGACAACCTCTATATCTTTTGCACCGCTTCCAAAAGGCTAAAATCACTGCTAGATCTTTGCTCAGACAGCCTCTACATCGTTTGCAACGCTTCCAGAAGGCTAAAATCACTGCTAGATCTTTGCTCAGACAACCTCTATATCGTTTACAACGCTTCCAAAAGGCTAAAATCACTTCTAGATCTTGGCCCAGAGAGCCTCTACATCGTTCACAACGCTTCCAGAAGGCTAAAATCACTGCTAGATCTTTGCTCAGACAGCCTCAATATCGTTTACTACGCTTCCAAAAGGCTTAAATCACTTGTAGATCTTGGCTCAGTGAACCTCTACATCGTTCACAACGCTTCCAGAAGGCTAAAATCACTGCTAGATCTTGGCCCAGAGAGCCTCTATATCGTTTACAACGCTTCCAAAAGGCTTAAATCACTTGTAGATCTTGGCTCAGTGAGCCTCTACATTGTTCACAACGCTTCCAGAAGGCTAAAATCACTGCTAGATCTTTGCTCAGACAGCCTCTATATCGTTTACTACGCTTCCGAAAGGCTTAAATCACTTGTAGATCTTGGCTCAGTGAGCCTCTACATCGTTCACAACGCTTCCAGAAGGCTAAAATCACTTCTAGATCTTTGCTCAGACAACCTCTATCGTTTACTACGCTATAAGGCTTAAATCACTTGTAGATCTTGGCTCAGACAGCCTCTACATCGTTCACAACGCTTCCAGAAGGCTAAAATCACTGCTAGATCTTTGCTCAGACAACCTCTACATCGTTCACAACGCTTCCAGAAGGCTAAAATCACTGCTAGATCTTTGCTCAGACAGCCTCTATATCGTTTACAACGCTTCCAAAAGGCTAAAATCACTGCTAGATCTTTGCTCAGACAACCTCTATATCGTTTACAACGCTTCCAAAATGCTATAATCACTTCTAGATCTTTGCTCAGACAACCTCTATATTGTTTACAACGCTTCTAAAAGGCTAAAATCGCTTCTAGATCTTGACTCATAAGCCTCTATATTGTTTACGCTTCCTGAAGGCTAAAATCACTGCTAGATCTTTGCTCAGACAGCCTCTATATCGTTTACTACGCTTCCTAAAGGCTTAAATCACTTGTAGATCTCGGCTCAGTGAGCCTCTACATCGTTCACAACGCTTCCAGAATGCTAAAATGACCGTCAGATTTTGGCTCAGACAGTTTCTATTACGTTCACAACGCTTCCAGAAGTCTAAATTCATTGCCAGATCTTTGCTCAGACACCATCTATAACGTTTACAACGCTTCCAAAAGGCTCAAATTACTGCCAGATCTGTATCTGATTGTATCTAGTTAGCCATTTCTTTTCCTGTAGCTTCGTGCCTGACGTGAAATTTCTGTTTGTTTGTTTGTACTCTTTCATTCTCATCCTGAACCTACGATGTTCAGACTACAAAATCGGAAGTGCGTTAGTAAGTACTCCATACGGAAAGTGTTCCTCCTGTTGGTATTATTATTATTATTATTATTATTATTATTATTATTATTATTATTATTATTATTATTATTATTATTATTATTATTACGTGCTAAGCTACAATCCTAGTTGGAGAAGCAGGATACTATAAGCCCAAGGGCCCCAACAGATAACAAAAGCTCATTGATGAAAAGAAGTAAACTTCAAGAGAAGTTTGAGAACAATAACAACATTAAAATAAATCTT
>NC_090754.1:82578319-82583319 GCF_036898095.1 Palaemon carinicauda
ACGCTCGCAAGCTTCGTGAAGATCCTTGGGGCTATGTTTAGCCCGAATGGCATGGCTCTGAAGGCGTAGAGTCTTCGATGTAGCTTGAACCCTAGGTAGGGGGAGAGATGGCGATTGATTGGAACGTGCCAATAGGCGTCTGACAAATCTATGGAGACGGTAAATGCCCTCTTGGGCAGTAAGGTCCTTATGTGTTGCAGTGTTAGCATCTTGAACTTGCAGTTCACTATGAACTTGTTGAGTGGCGACAAGTCCAGAATGACTCTGAGTTTTTCTGAGTCCTTCTTGGGAACACAAAACAGCCTCCCTTGGAATTTGATGGACTTTACCCTTCGGATAACTCTTTTCTCCAACAGTTCTTGAATGTACTCCTCCAGAACGGGGGTGGAGTGTTGGAAAAATCGAGGGCACGGGGGTGGAGTGCTGTACCAGCTCCAACCCAGTCCATTCTTGAGCAGGCTGTGGGCCCAGGGATCGAAGGTCCACCGATCCCGAAAATTCTGAAGTCTCCCTCCTACCGGTATCATCTCACTTTGACTGCTGTCCTGAAGCCTTGCCTCCCTGACCGCGACCACCCCTGAATCCCCTCCCCCTTGAGGGGCGTCTAGACGAGCCTCTGGCTGCTCCTCTAGGCTTCGCTCGAAAGGTAGTTGACTGCCCTTCGAACGCTGGGTTAAATGCCGGAGACTGTGTCGACACGGCTTGGGGTACCCACTGGAACGTGGTCGGAGTTTGTGCCACCATCTGGGGCACTGTAGGCATAGGCAATTGCTGTTGCTGCTGCTGTCTGAATGGCTTGGCTGGCCGAGAGGGTAGCCTAGTCTTCATAGTCTTTCTCTTTGGTTGGGGACCCTCATCTGGGGAAGACTTTCTCTTGAGAGATAGTCCCCACTTCTGGAGAAGGTTCCTATTCTCCGTGGCGGCCTTATCTACAACCTCCTTGACCGCTTCACTAGGGAAGAGGTCTTTGCCCCAGATGTTGGAGGAGAGTAGCTTCCTTGGCTCGTGCCTCACCGCAGCCGAGGCGAACACGAACTCCGTACAAGCCCTCCTAGCTTTGACGAAGCTGTAAAGGTCCTTCGTCACTGTGGCTAGGTGTGTCTTAGCCACTACCATGAACATCTCATGAACCTTGGGGTTACTTGCCATTGTCTCAAGAGTTGTTTGATGAGACATTGAGGCAGCCAGTCTTTCTTTTGTCTCAAGCTCCCTTCGCAAAAGAAAGTCAGACAGCTTGGGGAGGTTCTCACCGTACTGACGTCCGGCAATATCAGCCTCCAACTTCCCGACTGAGAAGGTAAGATGGACGTCCTTCCAGTCCTTGTGGTCCATGGGTAGGGCCAAAGACAAAGGCTTACACTCCTCCAAGGAGGGGCATGGCTTACCTGCCTCGACTGCTTTCAGCACAGCCGTAAACCCTTTCTGCATAAAGGGGAAGGCTCTAGAAGGAGAGGACACAAAGGAAGGGTGCTTCTTACTCAAAGCAGGTACCTTTGAGTTTGTAAATCCCCTCTCTTTCATCGAGCATGATAGTAAAGCTTGAGCCTTAGCGTGGTCCAAAACTATGACCTCCTTCGGCTCTGTTTCTTCCTTTGAGGCTGGTTCCTTCCTTAGACGGACATAACAGTCTGGATACGACCCCTTGCTGGGTCAGAATTCCACCTCCTCAAGGGGGACTGAGCCCAACTTCTCCGAAATGACGATTTTTCCCGTCGTCATAGGCATGTGCTCAGCATACTTCCAAGGGTTAGCATCTGAGCACAAGGGAAGGTCTTTCACGCTGAGCTTCTTCTGGGGCCCACGTGATGCTGCAAGTCTCCGCATCTGCAGCCGCCTTCTCATTATTCTCCCTCTGCATCTGTTGGATCATTCCAACGATGGAGGAAAGGGTCTTTCCCAGCTCTTCCGGGAGAGAGGACGATGTTGAGGGAATAGGTTCAGGGGCCTGAACCGGAGTAGCCGACACCTCGTCGACCTCTTCCTCTTCATTGTCTGGAGCCTGCTCTTCATCCTGGTCTTCTGCCAGAAGGTCATCTTCCAGACGCTCGGACACCTCCGACATCCTGTCGTCCAATTGGATGTCCTGCAGGGCGTCCGCGACTTCAGCATCCACAGGGATCTGAACCACTGGTATCTCCACTTGAGGCTGGGGAATCACTGCCTCAGCTGACGCCCTGGGGAAAAGGTAAATCCTCATCTTCTCACTTGGAAGATAGGGCCCAGAAGTGTTCTTCTAAAAACCCCTTTCCCAGGTACGAAGCTTCTCCCTTGCTGCGTCCCTTGACTCCGCCGTCTTAGGGGAATCAAAAGCATCAGCAATCAGGTTTGCGCACACGGTACATACCTGCGGGTCCCAATACCAGAGATCACCTTTGGAGACTGCGCATGCTGCGTGCCTCCTACACAAATCATGTCCGCAGAAGTTCTTGCTGCGGACGTTGCAGAAAACTCTTCCACACTTCGGATGGTCCTCCTATAAAGAGAAGAAAATTCCATGAGTATCAAGTGAACTACGTATCACTGGATATACATAGCTTAGCATAACTAAACCAGAAAGGAAAGACACACACTTGTGTTTCCCGCACAGTCAATTGCTGCAACCTTCCAGATAATAAAATCGTATGGTTAATCTATCCTAGAGCAACCAATGAATAATTTCCAGAGGAAACAGGTGTAGCTCACACCCAAAAGATGATTTTAAAATGCCGGATAGAAGACAAGAAAGAACTCACTTTCTTTATCTGTAAGGTTACACCAAAGGTCCATGCAAGATAACACAAAAGTGTTAGAAAAACTCAGTGTTGTAACAAATACTATACTATAGTTTTCTCCCTACAGTATATACTATACTGAAAAATACTGGCTACAGTATAGAAGGTAATGTGCCGGCCGGCACACATCTTAACTAGTTCTAAAGTATACTACTTAAGAGCTATAAGGTGGCAGAACGCTGTTTCAAATGCATGAGCCGGCCGGCAACTACACAAGATAGCACCCGGTTGCTGGCCACCAATCGTAGCGACCAGCAGACAATGATGTGATATATAGCCGGCCGGCAAAGGTATACAACCAATGCCGGCCGGCAGCAAAAGAACCAGAGAACTCCGACTGCCCGGCTGCCGGCCACTCAGGCCAGCAGCCAGCTAGGGTACAACACTAGAAGAAAACAGAATGGATGCTGGGATAAGAGACTGTACTACCTCATAACCCGGCAATCTGAAAGAGTGCACATAAGGAAGGGGAGAATATAACTTCAGGCTTCCTGACCAATGCCATCTGGCTCTACAGACGAACATAGATGAGAGACCAAGGGAGGTCCGGGCAGCACTCAAAGCAGAAGACCCTTGCCGGCTGGCACGCACTGCCGGCCGGCAAGGGACTAAGTCAACCCCAAATCCTAACCTATGCTAGGTACAGATGTAGAATGATGGACAGGAATGTAATGGCTAGGCCATTACAAAGGAAAGAGGGGGAAAGGGAGAAGAGGGTCCTGCCAACCTTGCTTTAGTAATGAATCACCCGCAGCCAAGAAAACACATCTTAGCTTAGGGGAGATCCGAGGAGGGAGGCCAGCAATACTTACCAACTCTCACGGAACCAAAGCAAGGAAGGGGTTGCTATTCACAGAAAAAAGGACCTTATCCTCCACACCGAGAACAGCAACACTGGACTAGTCTGCTAGATCACAAGAAGGAATCATCTCGTACAGAAACCTTCGAAAGTGAACTAAGGAGGCTAAGCCTCCTATGTCTGTTGTCAGTCTAGCAAGGGAATCTCAACCACAAGCTAGACATAAACAGACTCAGACTAAGAACTCTGATGTCCTGCCCCCTCCCTGAAGCCAGACTTACTGGAAACAGGAAGGAACAGAAACACCCTAATATAGTTGGATCTAAAGTCAATTCAGATAAACCACTAGGATTAAGCCCAAGGCTTAAACAGAGGGAAAGGGATTGCAAACCTTCTCCGAAGAGAAGAGAGCAACCGGGGAGTGTGAGAAAGTATACTAAGGCCCCATAGACAACTAGCCTAGGCACAAAGAGAATCGATTACCTAAATCACCGAAACTCACTCATATACTATCTTGGAAGAAAATCAACATAATCTTAAATGTATAAAACTGCCTAAAGCTTCAATAAAATTTTAAAACACTCGGAAATCTGAATATCATGCAGGAAAGTATTAGGGCCAAACGAACAGGCTACAAGGTCTAGCGTAGGCCAGAATCGGCGAATCCTTCGCCAAAACAAAAATACTAAAAGCATCATATAAAGAAATCCTATGTAATGCTAAACAGCTAAAATTATTAAAGCGAAACAGCCGGGAACATCGCTCTGACTAACTAAATAACTCATACCTAGCGAGCGACAGCATCCAGGACGCCTCCGGTAGGCAACAGCTCTTGTAACAACGATATCACTATCAATCACTTTTAAAATTACCAAGAGCTTACATTTATACATAAAAGAAATAATACTCAACTTATCAGAAGCAGAAGAAGTTGGAGAAAGTATCATGAGTTCATTAAATCCAAGAATTGCGAGAAACACAGGGAAAAAACAACGAGTTGTTGAGCTACGCAAAAAGGAATGCAGATGGCGCCGTGAGCGGCGCAATGCACGCTTACGAAACGGGAGAGGAGAGATACCTTGCGAGCGGCTCTCCTTTTTCTTTCTCGTTTTCGTTTTCTTGCCAATTGACCCCTTCGAAGTGTTAACTCTGTTCAGGGTGCAGATTGCCATGTGGCGTGTCAAGAATACGTCCTCTGATATTTCGCGATATCCCTGGTTCTTTTATTAGGGATATTCGCTCCAGGAGTTAGAATTCTGGGTACCTTAAGGTAAATTCTCTGGGAATATCACCGTAGTTATATATACCCAAGGAAGCTACCCTTTAGGAACTTCCATCAGGACGACATGGCTTGAGCCCAAATATATATATATATATATATATATATATATATATATATATAGATATGTGTGTGTGTGTGTATATATATA